>NC_067399.1:441549788-441850925 GCF_016432865.1 Antechinus flavipes | reverse complement strand
AAGTCCTGCTGTACAAGGTGGAATTTGCTGTGTGACTTGAAACGAGTTATATTTCAGAACGGAAATGTCACCAGTGCCTGGATGCTCCCCTTGCACAGCTGATGACTGACCTGGTGCATTTTCTTCACTTCCCAGATCTGTCTTCCCTCTCCTGTCTAATTACCCTTGTGATTGGGTAGCTGACGGAGCCTCACAACGTGTCGGGTAGCAAATGTGCCATGTGAACAGAGAGAAAAGTAATTGTGAAGGCAAAGGCTGCTGTAGATAACAGAAGAGGGCAAGGCAGTCAGTAAAAATAAATAAATAAATATTTTTTTAAAACTCAGATAAAGCATCTTCAGACTGCAGTACCTGGCCCTGGTCTGTAGCCTTTACAAGCAGTGTCAAGGTTAAAAACATTTACACATTGTCTAATTAACTCAAAACAGTGGCAAAAACCAAAGCAGCTGAAACTGGTAGCAGCCTCATCTTAATGGCTGCAAAGAGAGCTATGTCACTGTTGCTTCACATTTTCTGGCTGATGGAGTGATGGACCCCAGAAAAAGTCCATGTCCCCGCTAGCAACCCAATCTCCAAGGTGAGCCTCGTCCTAAAGTGGGCCCTTATTAATTTCCTGCACTGACAGAATTGTCTTATACAAATAAAGCTATCTTGAACTGACTGTATATAATCTGGAGACCAACTTAAAGATGTTAATCCCAGGGGTTATTTCATATAAACATTCTTTAAGCACCAGTTGACTTTTTAAGGCAAGCAACTAGCAGAGTTAGCATAGCTTGCCTTGAGTTTTTTTCTATTAAAAAGTTCCCTCTTTCCCCTTGAAAATTTCAAATTCTGCTAGGGAACTTAGCCCACCATAAGGAGTCATAATAAAGATTTTGTCCCTTGACTCTAAGATGGCCTGTGAATTCTTTCTGGAAGACTCCCTGCCTTCATGACTTCTTGTACCTCTTGATGACTTTCTGAGATTTCTGGAGAATTTAAGAAGTATGACATCTACTCCAAAAGGCCAACTGAAAATAAAGTAGCTTAGTTTTATTTATTTGTTTATTACTGTGAGGTGATATGATATACCAAAACTCAATTGATGAGTTAAATCCTATTATGATTTTTATACTTTAATATTTTATAGTTCCATTCTTTTGTGGTTCCATTGATAAGACTCCTTTCACTCATCTAAACCTGCTGCACCAAATCTAGCCTCTGACACTTAACTAGCTGTATGACCCCAGGCAAGTTACTTTACCCTAACCTTTAATCTTAATCTTTGTTTGCCTCAGTTTCCTCTTCTGTTAAATGGGGATAATAATAGCAGTTAGCTCACAGGATTGTTGTAAGGAAAAATGGGAAAATATTTGTAAAGTGCTCTGCAAACTTTAAAGCTTTATTTAAATGCTAGCTATTATTTCCATTACTTGTTATTATTAATAACCTTTACACAAGTACTGTGACCAAGAAAGTAAACATCTAGCAGCCTGCCCTTTGGTGCTGAGACCTTCTATTCAGAGTGAAATCCTATCAATGAATAAATATTTATTAAGTGTCTATTACATCCTAAGTTCTGAGGATACAAAAACAGATAAAAGACAATCCTTCCCTCAGGGAGTGGGTGTGAGACAGGCTTGCAGGAGGAGATAACACCAGCCATTGCTAATCAAGTTGATGGCTTAGCTTCTGAGCACAGGGAGTCAACTCCATAACATGAGAATGTATAAGAGGGTTGATCAGGGGATTCTCCCACTCATTCCCTTACAGAGCTCAAGAGATACAATTGCTGGCTTGGAGTCAGGAAGATCTGAGTTCAAATGCGGATTTAGACATTCACTAGCTGTGGGATTCTAGGCAAGTCAATGTAATGCCTCCATTTCCCTGAATCATCATGCTATGTCCTGAATAAAATTATTATGGCCACCACCACCCCTTTCCTGGCTATTAGGGCTGAGAGAATTACAATCTCAAAGTTTGGACCACTTTACATTACAAAAAGTTATAAAACCCTAGGTGGTTTATGTCAAAGGCCTGTGGGATTTGCCCCTCCAGTTCCTGTCTCCTGCCCTGGACCTCCTTATCTTGATCCTCATCCTGTCAGGACTAAAATTACGATCCTTTCCTGGAATTATGGCTTACTCAGTGCTCTTCTTCCCTACCCTTGCCTTTGTTTCCCTTATAACTGGAGCCCTATAAAAGGTCTGTGTCTTAACTGCTAGAGGGTCAGACTTCTTTTGGACAAGAGTCCTGTCCAATTGGCTAGCCCAAATTCTCCACTATTAAAATATTAAAAACTCTGTCAATAAAAAGTTATTTAAAAAATAAAAAATGAAAAAAAAACAATGAAAAAATATTAAAAACTAATCTCTGTCTTGCCTCAGTTTCTCATTACATCATTTAACTTCTGTTTGCCTTCATCCACTGGAGAAGGAAATGTCAAACATATCCAGTATTTTCGCCAAGACAACCCCATACAGGGTCACGAATGCGAGCAGCCTATAGAATTGTATTTCCATATATGGACAAAGACTTAGAGAAAGGCCAGGTCAGCTGACCTAATTGTATAAAACAAGATATCAAGCCACTGAACTGACAAAACCAACCAAAACAAGAAGTGAGTGAAAGGCAATTGTAAGCACTGAATGCACATGCTTAATGAGTTAATTAACATTAATTTCTCCCCAAAGACGTTTTGTACCATTTTTTGAACATTTTGAACATTTGGATGATGAGGGAGGGGAACATATTAAGAAGAAATATACAATAGGCAGACCAGGAAATCTGTGCCCTTCATCATCCCCAACCTATAGGACACAATGAGGGAGAGACGTGGTGCTTCAGGATAGGAATTAAAAGACTCATTCTCATGTTTGTAAGGACAGATTTACCCAGGTTTTGCCCCTTGGACAGATTGCCCACTTCTTACAAGAAACATAAATAAATAAATAAATTTATTCAAACAATCCTGAATCCTTTTTATCCTTTTACCATATTTCTGACAATGATGAATTAGATATGACTGAACAGCAACAAAGCAATATTAACATTCTCATAAAAACTAAAATTCTTATACTACCATACTATGGGCTAAGTTTATGCTAAGCACTTTAGAATTATCTCATTTGATCCCCACAACAACCCTGCATAGTAGGTGCTAGATCATCCCCATTTAACAGATGAGGAAACTGAGGCAAACAGAATTGTTAAGTGACGTGCTCTGGTAGTTCATATTTGAACTCACGTCTCCTTAACTCCAAGCCCAGAATTCTATCTACTGTGCCATGTGGTGACCTCTATTAACAACTGCCCTTAATATATTAAAAATTGTAAGAAGTAGCACAAAAAGACTAGGGATTAAGTCTTGCCTTTGACACACACTGGATACCGGGACTCTTCTCGGTGCCCTCAGGCTACCCCCTTTGGGTTCTGTGCATTGGTGGAGATGGCTCCTCCCCAGCAGTTCCCCACACCACTAAAAATCACATGGCCTTACCAGAAGCATCTGCAGAGTACTTATTTCACTTTACAGCCATAAACAGTATTTTGACAAGTCTGAGTTAAAATCACAGCACTTCTCCTTTACTAGCTATGTGACCCTGGACAAGTGACTTCATCTCTCTGAAAACTCAGATGAAATGTCTTTCCCCTCTACCATGGTGGAGCACCATTGCTTCTCTTAATCCATTGTGTTGCTGGGTGACCACCAAGGAAAGTGATGATCTACTTGAATACCCTTTGAGCCATAAAGTGCTATTAGGTTAAGTTAAGTGATAGTGTGGAATCTCTGAGCCATAAGGGATTTAGATCATCCAGGGTCCTTAAACTCTTTAAATCATAGATCCCTTCTCCCTTTAGCTGTCTATAAACACTAGAGTCTTCTCAGAAGAATGTTTTAAATGCATAAAATAAAATACATGAATTATAAATGGAACCAATGACATTGAAGCACATTTATCAAAACTTTTTTTTAAGACAATTTCACAGACCCCATGTTAAGAAGAGAGCAACTCGATGTTGGAGTAATAGAGCACCAAGCTTAGAATTAAGAAAATTCAAACACTTAGTATGCCTGTGACCCTGAGTAAGTTCATCTTGCTTGCCTCAGGTTCCTCATTTGCAAAATGACCTAAAGAAGGAAATGGCAAATCCCTTCAGTATCTTTGCCTAGAAAATCTCAAATGGGGTCACAAATTGTTGACAACTGAACAACACATCAAGAATCCTGGTTTAGTCCACAGTGAAAGAGAGGGTGGAAAATAGTGAGAGAGCTGGTTTTGGGCCAAGCTTAGTTGACTATCAGTGCTTGAGACAACTCTTAAGACTGTAAGTTACAGAGAAGGTGCTAAGCTGATTGAGAGAGCTCCCTCACCTGGGAGTTTACCAAGTTGGCAGGCTCTGTGCTTGCCAAATGCTATACAAATATCTAATTTGATCCTCATGACAATCCTAAGAGATAGAAGCTATTATTATCCCATTTTACAGTTGAGGAAACTGATGCAAACAGAAATTAAGTGAGTCATTAATATATGAGACCAAATTTGATTTCTGTTCTCCTGACTGCAGGTTTGTAGCTCTAGCCTCTGATGAAATCACACATCCAGTCCCTGTCCTAGTTCATTAATCTTTAATTTACAAATGAGAAATCTGAGGCACAAAACAGGAAAGTCGGGTTGGAGTGAACATGGTATAGAATAAGCACATATTAAATACCATTTATGTCCCACGCACTGTACTAAACACTTTACAAATATTGTCTCTTTTGATCCTTAAACAATTCTATGAGTGCTTCAGGGTATTTTTCTCCAATTTTCCAAATAGAAAAACTGGAATCAAGAGAGGAGAAGTAGCCTTAATCAAGGATGTAAAGCATAGAATATGCAGAACTTGAACCCAGGTCCGGTCTTTCCATGTGGTAGCCCCTAGGCTTTTCCCCCCCAAACCCACGTCCTGGCAGGTTAAGTAACTGAATCTTGATCAGTGTGTCCTATCTCTGTCACTTTCTCTGTGAATTGCTGTAAAAAGGGGTCAGAACTCGGGGAGTATTGTTCATTCCTAAGGAGGCCGGGGTCCCACTTTAATGTAATGGGCCTGCGTTTTAGCTGTGGCCTGTCAGCTTTTGGAATCCGGCCAGAGCGTGTATTGATGTCACAGGTCACAGAAGAAAGGCGGCTTGTAATTGATTTCTTGGAGCATAGTAAAGATAATAACTCAGGCACAGAGCAATATGTTAAAACTCCATTATGTTCAATAAGAGCGGCTGGTGCTGCTCTCAAACCAAGCCCAGCTGGTGAGATGCCATGGCTCTGCACAGGGTGGAGGAGAGGAGGGGGAGTGCCCACTGCATCTGCACAAGACAAAGCTAGCAGGGAACAGAGACTGTCCTGGTCAGGAAGAAGACGGAGAGGAAGGGAAGGAGAAAGAGAGGAGGGGGAAGGAAAAAGGAGGGAAGGAGAGGGAAGGAGAAGGAGAGGAAAGGAAAGAGAAAGAGAAAGAAAAAGAGGGAAGGAGAAGGAGAGGAAAGGGAAAAAAAGAAGGAGAAAGAAGGAGAAAGAAGGAGAAAGAAGGAGAGGAAAGGAAAGAGAAAGAGAAAGAGAGGAGAGGAAATGAAAAAGGAGGGAAGAAGGAGAGGAAAGGGAAAAAAAGGAGAAAGAAAAAGAGGGAAGGAGAAGGGGGGAGGGAGTGCCCACTGATTCTACAAGACAAGGCCTAGCAGGGGACAGAGACTGTCTTGCTCAGGGAAGGAGAAGGAGAGGAAAGAGAAAGAGAAAGAAAAAGAGGGAAGGAGAGGGAAGGAGAAGGAGAGGAAAGGAAAGAGAAAGAGAAAGAGAAGAAAGAGAGGAGAGGAAAGGAAAAAGGAGGGAAGAAGAAGGAGAGGAAAGGGAAAAAAAGAAAGAGAAAGAAGGAGAAAGAAAAAGAGGGAAGGAGAAGGGAGAGGAGGGGGAAGTGCCCACTGATTCTACACAAGACAAGGCCTAGCAGGGGACAGAGACTGTCTTGCTCAGGGAGAAAGAAGGAGAGGAAAGGAAAGAAAAAGAGAAAAAGAAAGAGAAAGAGGAAGGGGGAGGAAAGAAGGAAAGAGAAGGAAGGGGGGAGGAGGGGAAAAGGGAAGCATTTATTAGGTAGTTACTATTAGTCAGGCTCTGTGCTAGATGCTAGGGAATACAAATACAAGAAAAAAAAAAAAAAAAAAGACAAAACCTGCCTTCAAAAAGCTTATATTCTAATGAAAAACACACAGAAAAGTAGGTGAAAAATGAATAGCAGAACAGGGCAAACTATGGGAAATGAGGATACTGGGCACAAGGACATGGTTTGGAAGTCAAGAACATAAACAGAAAAGGAATGGACAGCCTGGACCACCGATGGGGACCTCGTAGAGGATCCCCAATGGGAAAATGAGGCAGATCTTACAAAGGTTGAGAAGGCAGTGAAGAGAATCGGCTCTCGGGGTGAGGAGGCTTCAGGCTCTGAGAAAAGTTCCACAATGAGACAGCAAAGGCACGGTTTTGAAGTCTGCAAACCAGAACAGAACCAGGCGGAGAATAAAGGCAGCTTGCACCATCAAAGGCTGGTTTGGTCAGAGAGATCACAGGAACCATGAGCAGAGCCATAGGAAAGTGGACCAGTATAGGCTTTTCCAGAAGCAGTAGTAGCAGCCATTTGATTACTGTTTCAGAACAAGAGGTAGAAAAGGTAGGAGGAAGAAAGGAAGCATCCTTATATACCTCCTGGCAGAGCATTTAAACATATAGAGATATAGATATATAGATATGTATAAACATAATGTAATAATTATAAGCATAATATAAGAGCATAACATTATAACTTTGCAAACCATGATGCTACGTAAATGTTCACAATTATTGCTGGTCATTCCAGGAGGCGTATTTATATACAGATTATAGCTTATGATCTTGCTGAGCTATAAGCTCCTTTGGGTCAGACCCTGAGTCCTTTTACTGTTGTTGCTGTTATTAATGTCAATAATAAAGATGACCCCAATATATGACCTTTCTCTACATAGTTCCAAATCATTCTCCTCATTGGTGTGCGGCCAGCTAGGGCTACTTGTGTTCATGATCTATTTTAAGCCTCTGATTTTCATTCGTTGATCACATTTGATTTTTCAACAGTCCTCTGAAGCAGAGGATATAGTTCTCCCTTCTCCTTTCCTCTTTTTCTTTCTCCTTCTTTCTCTTTTTTTCTTTCCTCTCCTTCTCCTTCCCTCTTTTTCTTTCTCTTTCTCTTTCTTTTTTTTCTTCTGAACTAACCTTGCTAAACTCTGAGCTTTCTCTTCTCTGAAATAGGGATATTTTTCTAGCTCCCCATATATGTTGTTCCCCCATTAGAGTGTAAGCTCCTTCAGGACAGGGACTGCTTATGTTTGTATTCTCAGCACTTAGACATAATGAGGGAATTAATAAATAAAAGTGTTATCTTTGAGGCTGTTGAGTCATTTAAGTTGCATCTAAGTCTTTGTTATCCTATTTTGACATGATCCAGGCAAATTTAGTGGAGTAGTTTGCCATTTCCTTCTCTAGCTCATTTTATATGTGAGGAGATATATATGTATATATATATATAAACGAATATTTTATATAATGAAATTATTTTGTATAATTTATATTATTTAATTATATAAATTGCATATAAATATGAATTATATATTATAAATATTACATAATATTTATATGTGGTATATTGTGTTATATAATAAATTTACATAAATATAAATTATGTATAAAATATAAATGTGTTATTTATAATGTTATATAATATATAATATAAAATGTTATATATTTGTTATATAAAATTATTTTATATAATCATATCGTAAATAATTATATAAAATATAAATAATCATTATATAAAATATATTTATATATATATCTTCATATATAAAATGAGGAGAATAAGGCAAATAGAATTAAATGATTTTTAACAAGGTCACACACTTCATGTCTGAGGCTAGATTTGAACTCATGAAGATGAGATTCTCTGTGTTTAAGTGCAGTGTTCTACCTATTAAGCCACCTAGTTGCCATTGTGTTATCTATATCAATCTCTTGAAAAACAGACATTAAAAGAATAAATTGTGTTATCTATCTGTACCTTTTTATCTGTCTGTCTATTAAGAGCTCAGTATTATCTCCACACAGATGACAGAATCCTAAGTAGGGAGCTGGAGAGACTCTCAAAGTAACCATTTTTTTTATTTTTATGCTTTGGTAGCTATATTTTGATATAATTGCTTTACTTGGTAAACCTACATGTTTTGCTTTGTGAATTTAAAACCATTACACTGGGAAGGGACTCATAGGTTTCTCCAAACTGCCAAAGGAGTCTACAACAGCAAAAAAGTTAAGCTCCCCTGCTCTAGTCTAAATTCCAGGTAAAGCATCAAAGAAGGTTATCAATAGAGGTCACACAGACTGAATGGTCGTGGTCAGATTTAAATACAGAACATCTGACTCTCAGGCCAACATTTTTTCCACTATTCCACATGGGAATTGCCATTGTAGCATGTAGAATTGTCATGTTTATTCAACAGAGACCTGTATTAGGCTCCTGCTGTATACATAGTATTGCTCTTTTTGCCAGGAATGGAACATTCGAAAACCTTTGTGGAAAATGCAGGCCTACAGGAACTGACACTGGGTGAAGAGAGCAGAACCAGGAGAACATTGTACACAGGAACAACAAGATTATGTGATGATCTAAAAAAGGGAAAAGGACTTACATGTGCAAAAATGTTTGTAGTGGCCAGAAACTGGAAACTGAGTGGATGCCCGTCAATTGGAGAATGGCTGAATATCTTGTGGCATATGAATGTTATGGAATATTATTGTTCTATAAGAAACAGTCAACAGGATGATTTTGGAGAGGCCTGGAGAGACTTACATGAACTGATGGTAAGTGAAGTAAGTAGAATCAAGAGAACATTATATACAGCAAAAAGATTATGTGATGATCATCTCTGATGGATGTGGCTCTCTTCAACAATGAGATGATTCTGACCAATCCCTATGATCTTGGGATGAAGAGAGCCATCTGCACCCAGAGAAAGGATTGTGGGAACTGAATGTAAATCTCAACATAACATTCTCACTTTTTATTGTTGTTTGTTTGCATTTTGTTTTCTTTCTCATTTTTTTCTTTTTTGATCAGATCTTTCTTGTACAGCATGATATTTGTGGAAATATATATATAGAAGAATTGCAGATGTGTAACATATATTGGATTACTTGCTGTCTTAAAACGAGGGGGGTAGGGGAAAGGGAGGGAGAAAAAATTTCCAACACAGTATTTTGCAAGAGTGAATTTTGAAAACTATCTAAGTATATATTTTCAAAATAAAAAGCTCAAAAAAATTATGTGATGATCAACTGTGATGGACTTGGCTCTTTTCCATGATGCAGTGATTCAAGGCAATTCTAATAGATTTGGGATGGAAAATCCAGAAAGAACTAGGGAAACTGAATATAGATCAAAGAATAGTATTTTCACCTTTTCATTTGTTTCTTTCTTTTTCATGGTTTTTTTTTTTTTCCTTTCTTTTGGTCTGATTTTTCTTGCACAACATGATAAATATGGAAATATGTTTAAAAGGATTTCACATATTTAACCTATATCAGATTGCTTGCTGTCTTAAGGAAGGGAGAGATCAAGGAGAAAGGGAGAAAAATTTAGAACACAAAGTCTTACAAAAATGAATGTTGAAAATTTTACATGTATTTGGAAAAAATAAAATACTATTGAAAAAGAAAAGAATTATCCTTACCTCAATATCTTTTATCTCTTGCTTCCCTAATAAAGCCAAACATTCTTGCTTCCCAAAGCAAAAGATCCTTCCCTGGCTTCAGAATTGGCTTAGTTTGAGCTTTTGGGGGGTCCAGACTTGACCTTTACCACTGTCTATATTGACAGGCTCTTAGAAACAAGATGTTCAAAGGCACTGCTTATGAGACAGAAAACAAAGCTAAGCTGTCCAAGTCCTGAGAACAGCTGCTTCCTCACCATCAGGAACCAGTCAGGAGCCATAACACAACATCTCAACCCTACCCAGGAATCAGTTTTGGTCTGGCACTTCTGGCTAGATCTAGAAGAAGACCCAGGACAGATGACCTTCATGAATTCTACCTCTGCCTTGCACAGATGGGTTGCCACCAAGAAATGCTTATCTTAGAAAAGTTGCTTATGAGAGAAAATATATTGTGGCCTAGTTTTTCCTTATTAGACCCTTTGCTGCAACTTAGCGCTTGCTCACAATTCCCAGCATATCAGAATAGAGGAAGATAGAGTACTAGAAATAATTTTTTAAAAACATTGATTTGGGGAATTTGCATGGGGACTCTTAGTTACTAAAGAAAAACTGCCAATGAAATGAGGCGAGAAGTCATCAAGGTTTGTGGGAAGAATAATACCTTAACTAACAATCCAACAAACATTTATTGAACATTTATTGTGTACAATGCACTGTGCTAGGGACTACTCACAGACTAAAATCTCTGGACTCAAGAAATTTATATTTACTAGACCAGAAATTCCATCTCCTGTGCCTGTGTCTCAGACAGTCTGTAGACACCCTACCACCACCACCAAAGAATCCATAGATAAATTTTAGAAAAAATGTGAATTTGGGTAGAAAAAAATAATGTCATTATTTTCATTAACCTCTGACTGAAATTTAGTGTTTCTTCTTATTATATATTTCTTAAAAATTATTCTAAGAAGAAATCCATAGGCTTCACCAGACTGCCAATGGGCTCTATGTCACAAGAATAAATAGTCCCTGGAGCAGGAAATAAAAAAATCAAGTGTGAAGGAGGAAAAATGACCAGGATGCTATTGTTTTATCAAATTCCAATTGAGCAGCTACTGAACTCAGGTTTTTCACCAGAAAAATTGCTTCTGTTCCTAACTACTCTTTTTGAATGGATCAAGTCACCAAGGTACATAAATAGCCTTCTTTGATTCTTCTCTCTACCTCAATGTTCTGAGCTTGAATACAGTCTCACCCATGTGACCTTAGGTAAGTCGTTTAACTCTGGGCCTCAATTTCCTGTAAAGCTGTGAAAAGAAAAAGTTAGAATAGATGGCTTCAGAGTTCTAGAAGCAGGATCCTCTGACCCCCAAAATTGCCATGTCCTATTCTTAAAGCATTCTCAAGTCACTTCCGGGGGGGAGCCAAGATGGCGGAGCAGGCACACACGACTCTCTAAGCTCCTCTCCTTCCCCTCATAACCAACTATTTAATCCAGCCTCAAAAATAGCTCTTCACTGCTTAAATTCATGAAGATGAGAAGCACTACAACTTACCAGCCGATCCGGAAGCTCGCCAGGAAAGGTTTGTCCTGAGGGGCCAGGAACAGACTAGCACAGGCAGCGAGAGGCTAGCGTCCTGAGCAGACCAGGGGCGGGGGTGATCTCTGTGGCTAGAGAAGTTATAGAGATGACTCTGCTGTGGGCTGAATGCTCTGCCTTGATTACAAAGCAGTAAACTGGCAGAGAAGTTAATGCCTGAAACAAAGGGTCCTCTAAAAAACACCAGAACCTAACAAGATCTGGCTGTAACCCCTCAAACCCGGAAGTGACTCAGGCAGACTTTATCGCAGCCCTGCAGCCACATCCTGCAGTTCGGGGCTTTTGTGGGGGCAGTTACTAATCTGCATGGCAAAGGGGCACAGCCTGGGCAGCCTCTGATCGGCAGAGTGGGGAGCTCGGCCTGGGCAGCCTCTGATCGGCAGAGTGGGGGGCTCGGCCTGGGGCAATAGAACCTCCCCAGCTGACTGTGCTTCGGCCCAGACACTTCCGGTCCCTGCAAATCCATTCACTGCTCAGCTGCTAACACCCACAGCCCCAGGGCAGTCATTATCTCACACAGCTGAGGTTCTTTGCAGGGCACTTTCCCAGCCCGGCCCTGCGGGCCTGAGTTACTTTCGGGTGGGGAACTTTTTCCCAGAGCACTCCAGTACCTCGCTGCTTTTTGTAGCCGGTCAGCAGGACAGCTCCCCGTCCATATACCTTTCACTGCTCTGCAGAGGAAGCTGGTAACCTCCTGGCTCTGAAGGCAGACACTACAAGCTTCAACAAAATGAGTAAAAAAATCAAAAGAACGATTGATAGTTTCTACACAGAAAAAGAACAGCTTTTCAACCCTGAAGAGACTAACAGCAGACAGTCTCCAGACAATTGTTGGTCTCCAATACAAAAGGCTCTCCTAGAAGAGACTATTAAAAACCTTAAAAGAGAACTAGAAGAAAAATGGGGAAAGGAAAGAGAAGCTATGCAAGAGAGCCAACAACTTCCTAAAATGTGAATTGGAAAAGATAAAAAACTCCCAAGAAGTGCAGGGAAACAGAATTTGCGAATTGGAAAAAGAAAATAACTCACTAAAAAAAAAAAAAAATTAGTGAAATGGAAAAAAATTCCATAGAGCAAAACAACTCAATTGGACATATACAAAAAGAAGTAAAAAAAGCTAATAAGAAAATAACTCACTAAAAATCAGAACTGAACAAATAGAAATGACTGATTCATTGAGACATCAAGAATCAGTCCAGCAAAACCAAAAAAAATGAAAGATTGGAAAAAAATATCAAATATTTACTTGGAAAAACAACAGACCTGGAAAACAGATCTAGGAGAGATAACCTGAGGATCATCGGACTACCAGAAAATTATGATGAAAAAAAGAGCCTAGATACTATTTTACAGGAAATCATCAAAGTGAACTGCCCAGAAGTAATAGAACCAGAAGGGAAAATAGGCATTGAAAGAATTCATCGAACACCTTCTGAAAAAGACCCTAAAATAAAGACTCCGAGGAATATTGTGGCCAAACTTCAGAATTTTCTGACTAAAGAAAAAATTTTACAAGCAGCCAGGAAAAAAAAGTTCAAATACCGAGGTGCCACAATAAGGGTCAAGCAAGATCTGGCTGCCTCAACATTAAAGGATCGAAGGGCCTGGAATCAGATATTCCGAAAGGCAAAAGAACTTGGAATGCAGCCAAGAATAAACTACCCAGCTAAGCTGAGTATTTTTTTCCACGGAAGAAGATGGACATTTAGTGAAACAGAGGAATTCCATCTGTTTCTAAGGAAAAAACCAAACTTAAACAAAAAATTTGATCTCCAACAACAGGAATCAAGAGAAGTAGAAAAAGGAGAAACTAAACAACATAGTAAAGCAAGAGAATACAGTTCAACCCAACTCCTCCTACAACTACTTCAACAAAGATGAGAAATTGAAGGATACACTGCAAGACTCAAGTGTTTCATTCAAGTCCTCTATCTTCAGAGTCGATGTTCTTTTCACTTGCCATTGTGCTTCCCATGGTCAGGCACACTGTAACATGCCCTTGACTCCTGTGCCTCCAAATCCTGTATTTGGGGTGACCAAATAAATGTCTCCTCCCCAACCCACTCACCAAAAAAAAAAAAAAAGAGAGAAAGAGAGATAGAGCACAGGACCTGGAGTCAAGAAGAACTGAATTCAAATCTAGCCTCACATCCTGCCTAGCCCTGGACAAGTCATTTTACCTCTGACAAAGTGGATCCACTGGATCCACTAGGGAAGATCTCTGCCAAGAAAAGGCCAAATGGGGACAACAAGGGCTGGACAAGGTTGTCACAACTGAGCAACAACCAGAGAGAAGTTTTCCTGATGCCAGGACCACACTTCTAGCCTCTGTGCCACCCAAAATGCCCTTATTAATATGCCTATTAGCAACCTTTGTGTTATATATGTTTATTTTAATATGTGCCTATTAACACTTCTATATTATATATTATGTGTTAATTTTAATATGTGCCTATTAACAATCTTTGTGTTATGTTACATATTAATTTTAATGTGTGCCTATTAACAATTTTGTATTATCTTAATTTTTAACATATGCCTATTAAAAATTTTTGTTTTATAAAAATAAAAAAAAAATTCAAAAAAAAAAAAAAAAAGCATTCTCAAGTCCACCTTCTTCTCTCTACTCAAGCAGCCACCATCCTAGTTTAATGCTGTTCATTAGAGAAAACTACTCTGGACAAAGACAGGTAGCAAGGAAAGACTGAACCTCAGATGGTCAAGAGGGAGACATTTCAGAAACAGAAACAAGAGAGAAGGATTTGGAATAGAATAAGGCTGTAAGAATAGATATCAGCAAATAGAAGGAAAATGAATAAAGCTATCTAAAAGGGCTTTTGATATCAAGCTACTCAGAAGCCCCAAAGCACTCTTGTTGTTACTGTTTAGTTGTACTTGATCCTTCAGGACCCCATTTGGAGTTTTCTTGGCAAAGATACTGAAGGGCTATCCCCTTTCCTTCCCTAGCTTATTTTACATATAGGGAAATTGAGACAGGAAAGATAAGTGATTTGTTCAGGATTATACAACTAATCAGTGTCTAAGGGCAGATTTGAATTCAGATCTACCTATCCTCCCACCCACACTGTCTGCCTTTCAAAGCACCATCGTTAGTTTTTATATTTGGTCTAGGAAGAATCCTGCTTGGGAATTTGAAGAAGGGATAGATTATAAGACTATGGATAGCTTCATTTTTTTGTACTTTTATCCCCAGTATGTAGTATAGTGATAGGAACATAGTAGAAGGTATTAGACAAATGCTTGTTAATTGGTTCATTCTGGCATTGGGCAGATTTCCAGGGAAATATCTTCTCAGGGAATGGGGTGTGCGGAATTCTATTGTAGCTACATTAAGAACCCTGGAAAAAAGTATGTCAAACACCGAATGTAGGGACACAAATTCTTTTTCTGAAGCCTTTGTTTGGGGAGATCCACAGTGTCTAACTCTGGGACAAACTCTTATAAATCTCAACATAGTGGGAAATAATTTGGTGTAGAGACAAGAACAAGAACAGGGTCTATATTTGAGGCCCAGGTCTGCTACCTTTGAGATGGTAAATTTTAGTAATTCACTTTATCTTCCTCAGTTTACTCTTTTATAAAATGGGGATAAATAACCTTAACACTCCCTTTAGGCCTTACAAGGTTGTTGTGAGAATATAACAAGATATTGTTTTAGTTGATGGTATAGGGCTAGGCCCCCATAAAACATTTTGACTTAAAGGGGCAATGTCAGAGACCAGGTTTAGAAGCAGCTCATCCTCTTCTGCCATTGGTATAAGTCTGATGGAAGTACTCTTCTCAGAACAGGCTTGTTGGTGCATAATTACTTCAGTCAGAAGAAATATGCGAGCAAGTCGGAGAGCGCCATTTGCAGAGGTACCCAGGGGGCCTTGCTTTGTAAACATGATGGGCCAATAAACCTTTCATTGTCCCACTCTCCCTCTTAACCAGCACATTTGAAAACCCCACTACCTGCCATATGAGGTAGACAAATTGGCAAAATAAAGTCCCACTTTATAAAAGAACATTTAATGAAAGTTTAGTGTCTGTGCTGTAAATTTGCAAACAGCTGGATACACCTTTAAGTTCCCTTGACGTCTTGTATTTGGTTAATACATGGCCCTATAAACTCGGGCCTCACTGCTTGCTAATGAACAGAAAGGGGACAGGCAGTCATTTATAGAGGCTCCCAGGTGCCATATGCCACGAAGATGGCTACGCTATGGAATATCAGGCCTGTCCTTTGCAGGAGTGGGATAGCAGGTAGAGTATGGGTTCCAGAGTTAAGGGACTTGGGTTCAAATTCCATCTTTGGACTAGTATGTGGACCACAACATAACATTTTCATTCTTTTTGTGGTTGTTTGCTTGCATTTTTTTTTCTTTCTCAGTTCTTTTTTTTTCTTCTTGATCCATTTTTTCTTGTACAGCAAGATAATTGTATAAATATGTATACCATATATTGGATTTAACATATTTAATATGTATTGGATTGCCTGCCATCTAGGGGAGAGGATGAGGGGAAGGGGGAAATTTTGGAACACAAGGATTTGCAAAGATAAGTGTTGAAAAATTACCCGTGCATATGTTTTGTAAATAAAAAAGCTTTAATTAAAAAAAGTTTCCTAAAAAAAAAAAAGAAAGAAAGAAAGAAACTACTACTAGCTATGTGATATTGGGCAAATCATTTAGCAGAGTTCCTTTTTAACTCTAAATCTATGATCCTTTGTTCTTAGAGGTCTCTTTACATAACTCAGCTCAACAAGCATAAGTGAAATATAGGAGATACAAAGACAAAAAATTCTTCCCTCAAAAGCTTCCATGCAAAATAATTTGGAGGGAGGAAAGGAGATACCCAGAAAAGCTTCCTAAAGGATATATCACCTTAGACAGACTTTAAAGGAACAAGGAGCTCCATGAAACTGAGGTAATGGAAGGAGTTAATTCCAAACATGGAGGATAGCCCTGTAAACAACAGCTATTAGGCTAATTTGACTGGAATCCACAGAGCAGGTAAAGGATAATAGCATATATTTAATCTAGAAAGGTAAGTTGAACGTCAGATTGTAAATAATAATAAATGCCAGATAGAGAGGCGTCTATATATTTCATTCCAGAATCAATAGGAAGCCAGTGAAGCTTCTTGAGCAGAATAGTGACATGGCTATATTTGTGCTTTAGTAATATCAATCTGGCAGCTGTATGGAGGAAGGTTGGAAGAGGAAGAGCAGAAGCCCCTATGAAAATTTAAGAACTGGACTAAATTCCTGGAGGGTACATGTAGCATTAACCATCAGCCCAACAGGCTATTCCTGAAGTCAAGGAGAATGAGATCATGGCATCTTTCCTAACACAAGGTACAGAAATGACTAGTGGGCTTTGCTTCTAGATTATAGACATTTTGCCCAGAATAAAAGTAGCAATTGAGTGCTTGTCAATCAATCAATTCATCCATTCATTCAACAAGAAAGAAGAAAATGTCGGAGGAAAACATGAACCCTGTTTCAGGTGGTTCAGCACTTGAGTAGTCCCTTGTGCTGGGAAGGCCAGCCCTCCGCCCCTCCATAGGCCTGTGATACAGGGATGTGGTCATTATTATTGTTGTTGATTATTTATTCTGAAGGGGGACCCGAGAGGGATGCCCTGACTTGCACACGAATTGGTTCCAAGTGAGGCTGAGTTACCCAAAGTCACCAGTCTCTCTTCCAGAGTCACCACGCCCAGGGCAGGACCAAGCCGGGAGCCTGGGATGCAGCCGATGACCTTGACCCTTCCGTGTCTGACCTGGCTCTAAGCATTTCACAGGGCCTGCTTCAGCCCCCTTCATAGATGTCAGAGCGAACTGTTCTCACGCCCTCATTCTGCTGGGGGAGGCCTTCATGTGCTGGGGAGAGACGTCCCCTAACTCACTCTCTGTCCGAAGCCTGCTGGTTATTCTCAACCTGGCACAGGCTCCCTGCGGGGAGGGTTTCCCGGCTGCTGCAGGGGACAGCTTCTGGGAGCCGTTGGTGGGTAATCCGGGGAAGGGAGACAACAAAGACGCATCAGTGGCCCTGAAAAGGCCCCAGCCATGCTAGTCTTCCCTGAGTACCCCAGACACCCCACGATGCAGGGAAATGTGAAAATGTATAATGTATAATGCATTAGCAGAGTTTCTCACAAGAGATACATTTGTTCATTCATTCTTTCAAGTATTTATCAAATATCTATTATTCTCTAGGGACTATACTAGGTACTATGGATACAAAGATGAAAAAAAATTACAGGGCTTACATTCTACTGGGAGGAAGCAGCACATACACAGATAAGTAAATACACCATATACACAAAATAAATGCAAACAATATTAAGAAACCCAAAATCTGGTGCTTGTTACTACTGTGCATTTGTGGAAGTCTTTTAAAATTACTTGCATCTCAATTTCTTTATCCAAAAAAATGACAAGTTGGACAAGATGGTCTTAGAGGCCCCTTCCACCTCTAGATCTGTGATCTCTGAACTAGGGAGGAATCAGCGATGGCCCCATGTAGGAGGGGGTATTTGAACTGAGCCATGAAGTAAACTTGGGGTCCTAAGAGGTAGAGGTGAGTGGGGAGCAGGGACATTCCAGGAATTTGAATTAGGCTACCCATACCATGACATGCGTGCAGGAATCAGTCCGGGACAGAACGAAGGCTGAGGCTGTGCTTGCGATCAGGGCTCTATCAAGTGATAATGTAGAATTCTTCTAAGATCAGAAATCCTCATTAGATTGTAAGCTCCTTGAGGGCAGGAACTGTTTTTTGACACTTTTTGTATCTTCAAGACTTAGAACAGTACCTGAAACATAATAAGTGTTTAATAAATGTTTATTGAATTGAACTGAATTAAATAGGTGGAGGAATGTCTTTCCATAGATTACCTTCTCACACCTCAGTCTAGACTTTATATTTCTGAGAAAAGTCTTCCTTTGGCACTGCCTCCAAAACAAAAAAGATTTCTGCCTTTCCAGATAGCATGTGGGTATGTGCCAGTCCTATATCATCTCTACGGGGGGAGCATCTATCTTGAGACCTCTGTGGTTCACTGGGAACCACAGGGAAAGGATGGCAATATTGAAACGGTTCTCATTTATCATCATGAATAAAATATCCCCGGCTTAATATAATAAGCTGGAGGGCATCTAGAGGAAGGCATCTAAGATGATGAGAGGTCTGAAAACCATGTTCTAAAAGTTGAAGGAATTGGGGCCCCAAAAGGCACACTATTGTCCGTTTCAGATATTCTCGTTTTCAGATCTCTCTAGCAAGGGAGGCAGGGAGGAAGCAAGTCATAGTGGAAAGTGCAAGGTATTTGGAGGGCCCATCTCTACCACTGACCACCTCAGTGACCACTCTCAGAGCCTCAGTTTTTAAGCCTGTAAGCCTCTTCCAAAGAGAGAATTGAACTAGATGTCTTCTCTTACAGCTCTATATTTAAATCCACATTACTATAATCAGTCATCTCTGACTCAAAAATATTCAGAAAAGTATGATCTATTGAATAGTGAGCATGGAGTCAGGAACACCTGAGTTCAAACATGGCACTAGATACGTCCTAGCTGTGTGATCTTGGGCAAGTCACTTAACCTCAATTTGCCTCAGTTTCCTCATCTGCAAAATGGAGATAATAATAGCATAGTTCAAGGTTGTTGTGAAGAAAAAAATGAAATAACAATTGCAAACTATTTAGCATAGTATCCAACTTACATAATAAGTACTATGTGTTAATTATTGTTGTTGTTATGGTTGTGATTGCTGGGCTATTCTCAGTAATGTCTGAGAAATGGTGGAGAATTAGAAAGATTCCATTGGATTAAAAGAAGGTAAATGTACTGATTTTCAAAAATGGGAATAAGGTGTACTTCAAACTGCAGAGTGATGTTCTGTAGTGGTTCTATTTGGCTCTAAAATAGACTATAAAAAGAAGAATTTGTGGGGCAGCTAGTTGGTGTAATAGATAGAGCACCAGTCCTGAAGTCAGGAGGATCTGAGTTCAAATCTGACCTCAGACACTTAACACTTCCTGGCTGTGTGATCTTGGGCAAGTCACTTAACCCCAACTGCCTCAGCCAAAAAACAAAAAAAGGAAGAGTCTGTGAGTAATTAGGGAAATGTTAATCATTATGAACCAAAACAACTTTATCAACAATACATCATGTCAAGTCCACCAATACATAATTGGTGGACTTCTGAATTGCTCTACGTGCCATTCTGAAACAAAATTTGGAATTATGCAAAAAAGTGACTAAAATGTCCATATACTTTGATCCAGAAATTCCACTACTGATTAAGGAAACCAAAGAATAAAAGAAGGGTCACAAATATACCATGAAATTCATTATAACAAAATTAGAAACAAAGTATGAACTAATGCAACCATTCTGAAAAGCAATTTGAAACTTTGACCAATAGACTATAAAATTGTTCATACCCTTCGATCTAGCAGGTCTATTTCTCAAAGAAATCATAAAAGAAGACTCAAATGTACAAAAATGTTTGTGGCAGCCTTTTTTTGTAGTGGCAAAGAACTGGAAAGTGAGCAAATACCCATCAATTGGGGAATGATTAAGTTATGATATATAAAAATAATGGAATATTACTGTTCTATAAGAAATAATGAACAAGCTGATTTAGAAAAGTCTGGAAAGATTTACAGAATTAGAAACAAAGTAGGTACCTGTCAGTTGGGAAATGGTTTAACAAATTGTAATATATGGATATAATGAAATATTACCATTCCATAAAAAGCAACAAATATAAAGAATCAGAAAAACATGAGAAGACTTCTATAAACTGATGCAGAATGAAATAAGTAGTATCAGGAAAACAATATGCATACACTACCAAAGGAGTACAAAACTTTAAACAACAACAACAACAACAAAAACCAAAATAGCACTGATTATGTTGCCCAAATTTGCCTGAAGAAGAATTGAGAAAATGCAACTCACATTACTTGTGGGGTGAGATTCGGGGCAGCAAGCCATATTATGTGGGTGTGAGATATTGCATATACTATTGGAAGGTATGCTAGCTGTTTTTGTTGAACTCGTTTTTTCTCTTTTTCTTTTAAAATCTTTGTTGCCAAGGAAAGCTTTCTGGAAGGTGAGTGGAGGAGGAATATATTCGGAAATGAATGTAATATAAAAATAAAAGACATCAATAAAAAGTAATTTGAAAAGTGTAGTGGGGAAACAAAGAATACATCATGCCTAATTTCCATTTTTGACAGGATTACTAGACTGGTTGATTAGGGAAATGTTATAAACAAAGTATAACTGAATTTCAGCAAAGCTGAATCTCCTTATGGATAAGATAAGAGAGATGGAGAATATTTTATAGTGTAGCTAGGAAGATCCAAAACTAGTTGAATAATGAACTCAAAGAATGTTTATTAACATACTGATGTCAAACTTGAGGGAGGTCTCCAGTGGAATGACCTGGGACCCTGTCTTTGCCCTGTTGAGTTCAACATTTTTATCAATGACTTGCTTGACAATTATACTGATGATGCAAAGTTAGAAGGGATAACTCAAACAATACATAATAGAATTTAGATCCAGAAAAATCTTACCAACCAATAACAATCAATCAACAAGCATTTATTAAGCATTTACTATGTGCTGGGTATTGTGTACGATGTTAATAAAACAAAGACAAGAACAAAACCATTTCTGCCTTAAAGAGCTCATGTTCAGCTAAGGAAAACAATATGGAAACACATAAATAAATACAAAATAGATATAAAGACAAGATAATTCCAAAGGGAGACATTGGCAGCTGGGAAGTAGATGGATTTCATGTAAAAATTGGTGTGAAAGCTAAGCTTTGAGGAGGAGGAGAATTTCAGAGTCCTATAAGAAACAGAATACTGTGAGCAAGAAACAGCAAGTCTGCCATTTTGACTGGAATCAAAAGCACGATGGGAATAATAACATGTAATAAGTCTGGCAATGTAAAGTGATGCATAAACTAGCAAGATAAAAGAAAAGATGCAACAGAAAAGAATGAGGGAAAGATGGTTAGAAAAGCCTAGATGAAAAATATCCCAAGGTTTTAGCAATCACAAGCAGAATCTAATGTAAAGATGAAAAACAGAGCTACAAGACAAATATATGATGTGATATAGTGGCCAAAAAAAGCTAACTCAATTGTCAGCTGCATCTATAGAAGCATGATATCCAAAATAAAAGAAGGGATGGTCGTGTGGAAACTGAAGTGGAACAGGCTGTTGTGAGACACAGTGAATTCCCTCCTATGCCATTACTGTAAGAGACACAGTAAATTTCTCTGATTCTATCTGATACACATAAATCATATACAAATATATAAAAAACAAGAGCCATTTCCTCATTATATTAATTGTCTAATCAAATGAACAGGTAGTCCTCAAAAGAAGAAATCCAAACTATCAACATGCATATGGGAAAAAGTTCCAATTGATCAATTTAAAAAAAAAAAAAACTCTTAAATTCTACCTCATACCTTCAGAATGGCAAAGATGATAAATGAAAATGGCCATAATTGGAAGGACTATGGGAAAACAGGCCCACTGATGCATTTGTTGGTAGAACTGTGAATTTCTAGCCATTCTAGAGAGTAATTTGGTATCATACTAAAAAAAGTCACTAAATTGTACATATCCTTTGACTACAATACCACTCCTAACCATATACTCCAAGAGATCAAAGAAAAAGGCAAAGATCAAATATGTGCCAAAAATTTATAGTAGCACTTTTTCTTACAGCAAGGAACTGGAAACTAACAAAGTATTATTATTGGGAAGTGGCTAAGCAAATTATGATATATAAAGTATAATATGAGCAATGACAAAAGGGACAAATTCAGGGAAACTTATAAAGATTTGACTGAACTGATGCAAAGTGAAATGAACAGAACCACAAAAATAATTCATACAATACAATAATAATTCAGACAACTTTGAAAAACTAAAAGAACTCTGAAAAATGGAAGAACAAATCATGAAAAACCCAGGAAAATAATGATAAAATATGTTTCTCACTTGCAGAGAGAATGAAATGATGAGGAAAATTATGTGTATAAGATATATATTCTCAGATGAAACCAATTTTGCTTGATACTACTTATTTGGGGGAGGGAAGGGATTCATTAATTTTGGGTGGGGGAGAATTAGTGGATAGAGTAGGAGATAATTATGATTTTTCAAAAATTAAAAAGCATCAGCAAAACATTTTTTAAAAGAGCAGAAGGAAGTTCAGAAGGGAACATAGACAAAATAGTATTTAGTACTATCATGCTAAATTTAATATATTTTTTTTAAGTTGTACAACAAAAGAAATTTGGCATTTCAAACACCATTTCCCTTTCTTTTCTTTGTATATTAAAATATTCATATTTGTTGATATTTGACAGGTTCATAATTTTTTAAAATTCTAAACATAAATACCACATTTTTCAGTGTTAAAGGATACATCCCTCCTTTCTGTTAACAATAACAAGGCTCATTTTTGTTTTGTAAGGAGTTTATTGGTGTGTTTGGAAGGAAGTGTCTATGTGGTGAAAAAAATGTCCTTTGTTATTGAAAATGAGAGATAGCCACAGATTTTGAGACATATCTAGTCAGTCTGAGGTGGCAACAACCAGGAGAGAAGCAGCCTGCTGAGATCTCTCTGTCAGCTGCCTGAGGTCACTTCTCCTGCCTTCTAATGTACCTCCATTCTCTCCACTCAGCCCACTTGGGCCAACCCTTCTGAACTCCTTACAGAAATGGGTTTCCCCACCTCAGTCTTCTCTGGTGTGGAACACCATCTTCTCCAAACTCCAATGGAGACTCTAGGATCCTAGAACCCACAGTTCCCATAGTATCACAGCCAGTTGTCCAGGTCACCTTACAGACAGAAAGCATAGATAGAAGTGTAAACACTATTCTTGATTACAACCCATTCTCCATTTCTATAGGATCATAGATTTAGACCTAGAAGAGACGTAGGGATCACTTAGAAACAAGATTAAAAAGGATAACAGAAATAGAAGGAAGAGACTTCCATCCCTTCCACTTTATATAAGTGGAAATTGAATCTCAAGAGAGACAGTGATTTAGCCAGAATTAAGCAGAAGAGCTAGGATTCAAAATCAGATCCTTTTAACTCCAAATCCAACATTGTTCCACTGTACCCATATCTTCCCCAAGCCTTAGGAGACTACTCTTGCTACTCTAACATCAGCTTGTATAAAACTGCCTCCTTAATGGTTTCAGAGAAACCTGGGAAGATTTATAGGATAAATTGATGGAGAGTAAGATAAATAGAACCAGGAGAACACTGTGTATACTTAGTGACAATCTTGTAAAGACAAACAACTTTGAAAGTCTTAGGGATTCCTAATACCACAATGACCAATAACAATCTAAAAGGCCCCATTATGAAACATGCTACCCATTTCCTGATAAAAGTGACTTGAGTGCAGAATGAAACTTTTTGGGGGAAACATATCTAATGAAGAAATTTGTTTTTCTTGATTATATGTATTTATAAAAGGAGTTTTGTATTTATTTCTTTCTTAATTATAATAAGGAAATGGAAGGAGAGGTAGTGGATTTCTACTGATTGAAAAAAATTAATTTATTCAGGTCAATTCCAATAAATTTGTGTGGAGAGAGCCATCTGCATCCAGAGGACTATGGGAACACACTGTTGATCACAATATAGTATTTTCATCTTTTCTGTTGTTGTTTGTTTGCTTTTTGTTTTCTTTCTCACTTTTTTTCTTTGTGATCTGATTTTTCTCATGCAGCATGATAAATGTGGAAATATCTATAGATGAATTCTAGGGGAATGGTGAGTGGAAAGAGGCGAGAAAAATTTGGGAACACAAGGTTTGGCAAGATTGAAAACCATCGTTGCATACATTTTGAAAATAAAAGGCTATTTTCAAAAATAAATTAATTAATTTAAAAAATTTTAAGAAGCTAGCCCCTCATTCCCACAAGTAGTTCAAGCAGCAATGGTGTTGCAGGAAAAGAAGCTGTGAATCTCACTTCGATTCCTGTCTCAGGTGGAGTTTAACTAAAAGCTGTGTGGCTGGGCCTCCCTTGGGGAGTGTGGAAGTTTACATTGGAGAAGCAACAGCCCCAGACAGCTTGTGCAGAGCCATAAACCATCTCCCCTCTGCTGAGCTATTAAGAGCTTCTCCTATAACTCACTCCTTACCTCCTTGGTGACTCTGATTGCTTCTCTTGAAGCAAAAAAGCTACATGGAATAAAGTGGTGCCAGAATTTCAGTCATTAGAAGGTCTGTCTTCACATCTGGGAGTTTCTTAATAATGATAATGATGAAGATGACAACAGTGACGATGATGATGATAGCCTGTAACTTAAGGCTTGCAAAGAACTTTATATTTATTACTTCATTCAATCTTTAGAACAACCCTGTGACAATACTTTCTTTTTTATAGATTTTTATAGATGAGGAAACAAAAACTGAGAGAGATTAAATGACTTCCTCAGTCTAGTCTTTCTCATGCTAGTAATTAACACAGGTTGCAAACTAAGACTTTTTGGCTGTAAATCTAGCAACCTATCCTTTTTAAAAATAATATTTTTTCATTTACAAATCAAGTGATTTTTAAATACAATTTTGAGTTTCAAATTTTCTCTTTTCCTCCCACCATTTTCTCCTCCCCAAGAGGATGAACAATTTGATATAGGTTATATATGTGCAATCATGTAAAACACATATCCATATTTATAATTATATGGAAAAAGAACTAGAATAAAAGGAAAAAACACACAAAAGTGAAAATAATATGTTTCAATTCGCTTTCAGGCTTCATCAGTTCTTTCTTTGGATGTATATAAGCATTTTCCATCTTAAGTCTGTCTTGGATCATTGTATTGCTAAGAATAACTAATCAATCATAGCTGATCTTCACACAACGTTGTTACTGTGTACAATATTCTTCTGGTTCTGCTCACATCACTCAGCAGCAGTTCATGCAGATCTTTCCTGATTTTTCTGAAATCTGCCTGCTCATCATTTCTTATAGCACAATAGTATTCCACTGCATTCATATACAACTTGTTTAGCCAATCGATGGACATCCCCTCAATTTCCAATTCTTTGTCACCACTAAAAGAACTGCTATAAATACTTTTGCACCTGTAGGACCTTTTTCCTTTTTTATGGTCTCTTGGGGGTACAGACCTAATAGTGGTACTGCTGGATCCAAGGGTATGTCCAGTTTGAGTGCCCTTTGGACCCACTTCCAAATCCAGTATTCTATTCTTTTTTTTTTTTTTTTTTTGGCTGAGACAGTTGGGGTTAAGTGACTTGCCCAGGGTCACACAGCTAGGATTTGTTAAGTGTCTGAGGTCAGATTTGAACTCAGGTCCTCCTGACTTCAGGGCTGGTGCTCTAGCCACTACACCACCTAGCTGCCCCTCAGCATTCTAGTCTTTAAAGAATCTAGATCTTTCTCTCCCTGTAATCTTGACCAAGTTCCTTATCTTTCAAGCCATAACAGCACAGGTCTACAACTGGAGCACCTTACAACCCTCCTATTCCAACCCTCTTTATTCTTATTTTTCAAATGAGGGAAATACGGTTACTCTGGTAGAAAGAATCAAAGGCAGAAGTTAAAACAAGGACCTCTAATGCTAAACCTAATATTTCCTCTTCTGAAAAATGAGAAACATGGACGAGATAGTTCCCAAAATTTTGTACCATTTTGGCTTATTAGGAAACCAAGAGATGTGCAGGACTCCAGAGTTGTCTTGGGGATCCCCTGGCCACATAGGGGTACAGTGTTTCTTGTAGATTCAGGGGTGAAGACCCAAGTGGGAGACTCTTCTAAGCTAAAACACTTGGATCCCCGCTCCCAGCTTTCACTGGTCCCCGTGAGGCGGTAGCGTAATCCAGGCACTAGTCCAGGTACTTGAAGCCAAATAACCACTTGTGCTAAAACAGCCAGAAAATTGAAGTATAAGTGGTCAGAATTATTGCCTTAGGTCTGTATTTCCCACAAATTGTTTGAAGGGAAAAAGCCTAACTGAAAACTTTTTTTCTTTTCCTTCAATAATGTTGTGGGTGTCTGTGTGTCTGTCTGTGTCTGTGTGTGTACACACTCACACATGTGCCCGCGCAGACACTTAAGCATCATTTAGTGGTAGCAGAGAGTATAGACAGAGTCAGAAACCCTGAGTTCTAATCCTAGATCTGCCACTGACTGGCAGTTCTCAAACATTTTGTTGCAGGATGTTTTAAAATCACTAAGGACCCCTCTAAAGAGTAATTGTTTCTTTAGTTTATGTAAATCAATATGTCATGTAGAAACATAAATGCTTCAAGATTATTTTGAAAATAATTTGCACCTCGCAAAACTCCTGAGAGGTTTGGGGGAATCCCTGGGGTTTCTCAGACTTGACTTTGAGAATTACTGGCATTAAATAGTCAGTCTAATGGTTCTCAAATGGTAGGCTCCAAACTTATGAGTGGATATTGCAAGTCCATTTTTTCCAGCTTTGCCTCTGATTGCATTAGTATAGAGAATTCCTAGCGAGGAAATTCTCTTCCAGGATTATAGACAAGCAACTATTTTGCAATTTAGAGTCTTAGAAAGTTCCCTGGACTCCAGAATTATGAAGAATCAGCACACAAAGCAAAAGGAAAAATATCAGTAGACAACCCCTCCTCCATCCCACTTCTTTGCAGAAGTAGGAGGTTTAGAAGCATGGTACATTACACATATTTCAGACCTTTTCAATATATATTGATCGGTTTTACTGATTTTGTCTTTTTTTTCTTTAAGAAATGTTATTTGTTATATGAAATGCCTTTGTGAATGGGCAGGAGAGAGACAACGGAAGAAATTTTGGTAATATTAAAAAAAAGATATCAATAAAAACTGTTAAAGAAAAAAAAAAAAGAAAGAAAGAAAGCTACCTGGGGTGTTGAGAAGGTGAGCAATTTGTCTAGATTCACAGAGCCAGTATATTTCCAAGAAGGGACTTGAAACCAGACATTCTTGACTCAGATATCTGATTTCTATCTACTCTGACCAATGCAGCAACTGCATAAATAGGCAAATTTATTCTCTTTAAATTGAAAATTGTCTTACAAGTATAAGGCCAAAGCCCAGATGCTCAGAGTTTTGACAATCTGGGGACTATCTAGGTTACTCTGTGCCTGAACAAGACCTCCTCTCTGTCCAAAGTGTTTTCCCAGCCTCAGCTTGAAGGCCTCCCTTGACAGGGAATTTGCAGCTCTAATTGTGAAATTTCTCCTTAATCCAAGCCAACAGTTGCCTCTGTAACCTCCCCTCATTGCTTCTAGTTTTAGGGAACTAGTTTAATCCCCCATGACCTTGACAGGGTCTGAAATAACTGGAGTGAGTTACCATGTCTCCTGAAAATCTTCTCTTGTCTAAGCTGTAATTATCTCCTTCCCAACTTCCATGTCCATCTCCTTTAACAGGTCCTTACATAGGTGGTAGTGACATAGTAAATGGAAGCTGGAGCCTAGGCTTGAATCCTACCTATCTGTGACACTACTTTAGCTGTATAATCAAGTAAATGAATCTCTCTGAATTTCTGTATACACTGGAGATAATTTTACCTAAACCTCATGCTTTTGTGAGGCTCAAATGAAATAATGCATGTTAAAAACCCTTTGTGATCTTTGAAGTACTAAATAAATGTCTATTCTTTTTATATTTCACAGAAAAACAAGCTAAGGCCATTGACTGAGAGCTCACTCTCTTCCCTTATCATTTCTCATCTCTCTGAGATTGACCATCTCCTTTCTTCAGTGAAAGATGAAAAGGTTCCTTGTCTTTCCAAAGCCAGTCTCTACTACATGCAATTTTGAACTTGTCGCCTCCCACCTTCTCCAATAGACCGTTTCTGCTATATCATCCCAATTCTCTATAATCTAATTTCTTCCTATCTATCGATATCTCCTCTGCAGCCTACAAATGCTACTATGGCTTGCCAGTCTTCTAGAAAACTCTCACTTGTTCTGATCACTAATATATTTCTCTAACCCTTCTCAAATAATCTCCTTAAAAAGGTTGTCTAGACAAATGCTGAAGAGGATATGGAAAAAGAGGTATACTAATACATTGTTGGTAGAACTGTGAACAGGTGCTTGAACAAGTGCAAGCATTCTAGAAAACAATTTGGAACTATCTTCAAAGGGCTACAAAGCTCTTCATACTCTGGGATTACATTTGCAAGATTTCAGACATATTCTTACTAACCTTTATAAGATAAACTTCACCTGGTCAGGATCCCATTGTTCCTACATTTTAAGAGTGCTGAACCAAAGACTCGGAAAGACCTAAATGAATTGATGCTGAGTAACATGAACAAAACCAGAAGAATATTGTAGTCGTACAGCAACATTGTGCGATGATCTACTTTGGTAGATTTTGCTCTTCTTAGCATTACAATTGATCTAAGATGATTCCAAAAAATTCATCATGGAAAATGCAATCTACATTCAGAGAAAGAACTATGGAAATTGAGTGCAGATCAAAGCATACTATTTTCATTTTTTTGCTATTTTTTTATTGTGATTTTTCTCTTTTGTTCTGATTTTTCTTTCACAATGTGACTAATACAGAAATATGTTTAATATGATTGTACATGTATAACCTATCTCAGATTGTTTGCTGTCTTGGAGAAGAGAAAAATAAGGAAGGGAGAAAACAATGAACATCAAATTCTTATAAAAGTAAATGTTGAGGGAAAGCTAGATGGCACAATGATTAGAGTACTGGCTATGAAGTTGGGAGGATCTGAATTCAAATTCAACCTCAAACACTTACTAGCTGTGATTCTGGGCAAATCACTTAACTCCAATTGCCTTATCAAAAAAAAAAAAAGAAAGGAAAAAAAAGAAAGAAAGAAAAGAAATCACTCACAAAAAAAGTCAATGATGAAAACTATCTTTACACATAATTGAAAAAGATAAAATACTAATAAGTAGAAAAAACAAAAAATATAATTGGGAAATATTTAATAAAATTCAATAAAACATACACACTGCCCCTCACCAAAAAAAGTGTTGAGCCTTGAGTCAGGAAGACCTGACTATATATTCTGTCCTGAGTACTTAGTAGCTCTGTAACTTAGGACAAATCATGTAACCTCTCTGGGACTCCATTTCCTCATCTGCAAAATGGGGGTAATAGTAGCACAGAACTTGTGATAGGCATACCAAAAAAAAAAAAATCAAAAATCCTCAAGGAGCTTACAATCGAATGAGAAAGATAACATGAAAGTTAACATTTGGCTTTGTGTCCCCAACATCTAACATTATCTTCCATATCAGAGGGACATCCTAAGTGTTTATTGGTGGTGATGATGTTAATGAAAACACTGCCTGTGAACCAAAGATTTTAAGTTTTTTGCCTGAGATTATATGATCTTATGCAAGGTGTAATAAATTCTTTTTGGCAGCATCATTTGTGTTCACATAAATCACTAGAAATGAATAGTGCTCAATCTGGAACAACTTGAATGAACTGATGTAAAATAAAGTGAACAGAATAAAAGGAACAATTTATATAATAACTACAATATTGTAAAGATAATCAACTGTGAGAGACTTAGGAACTTGATCAACACAATAACCATACACAATTCCAAAGGATTCATGATGAAACATGCTCTCTACCTGTAGATCAAAAGCTGAGGAACACAGAGTACAGACTGGAGCATTTTTCCTTATCTTTCTGTCTTTTTCTTTTTGATGAGGGTGGAGGAAGAGAAGGAAACATGGCTAAAGCAAGAATCTGTTTTGCATGACTATACACATTTGAATTGTCTTTTGTTTTTTCTTGCTTTCTCAATGAATGAATAAGGGGGAAAGGAAAGAGAATTCATAACATAAAATAAAATGAAATTGAATTTTTTAAAAAAGAAATGAATAGCAATCATTTGCTTTAATAAGCATAGCAAGTATCTTCTGCTAGATCTGCCTATTTAAACTAGACTTTTGCTTATATATTCTTAAAGTAATGCTCTAAGCCCCAATTCCCAGTCTCAGAAACCCCTTGCTCAATTATAAATTACAAGCTGTCATGTTGTGGCCTGAAAAGAGACACCTTGCTTAAAATGTTAACAACAACAATAACAACAAAATCAGGAAAATACGTTAAAAGCAAACAATATCAATATCCATTTCCCAAAGCAAATTACCACCCACACTCCAATTCCAGGAGACCCAAATCCTTCCTTTGTGGTGCCCATGCAGACTTATTGATAAATCATTCCAAATTAGGGTATATCTCCTATTCAGTAAATACAGAAAAGATATTTCTTCTCAATACCTGAGTTACCAAAGAAATGAGGAGTCTTTAGGAATCTGCAACTGCCCTTTTCAGGATAGAAAAGGTAAGTTCTGCCCCAGGTGAGTAAACAAAAAATAACTACAGTAAGTCCAAAAAATCTTATATTGCCAGAAAGTAGGGGAAAATTCATTGAATTCATCACAATAGAAGTGGGGAGAATCTAAAACTTAGTGGCCATTTCTCTCCTATTTGAGAAGCAGTGTTATGTGGTAGATAAAGGACCAGACTGGGATTCAAATCCCGCTTTAGCCATTGAATGGCTATGTCAGTCAAGAAGCACTTATTAAATGCTTACTATGTGCTGAGTACTCGTTTAGTGCTCCTAAACGAGTCATTTAACTTATCTTAAAATCTTTTTCTTATCATAAAATGAAAATAATCATACTTCACATGGTTGTTGAAGCTTAAATGAGAAAATTATGTAAAGAACTTTGAAAAAATTTTAATTATAAAAGAGGGCATTTAGTGCATAACACATAGTAAATGATTAATAAATGTATTTAATTCATTTTCATTCATGTAAAAAAAAATAATAGCATTCTCTCCTCTTTAACCTATTTAACTAGTGTCTACTACCCTAGGTACCCATTCTTGCAAGAATGTAAAACAAATCTTTCGTGAATCCATCAGTGAGTCAGTGGAATTCTTGGGCATTAGGAACAAAGCTATCTCGGATTGATAAATTCATCCATATTCTTCTGCATGTGGCAGATGTGAAGGTGATAGCCTGGGTTTATGGATCCATGAGTATTTATTACTCAGCTGTGGACAATGTGATAAAACTCTGTCTGGAAATCTCCCAATTCATCAGCAATCTACTGGTGCTTGGTGTGTCATGGTCATCTATCCACATCATTGGGGTCAGTCTTGGAGCACATGTTGGGGAAATAGTAGAACAACACTATAAAGGCCAGCTGGGAAGGATAATAGTCTGTATCCTGCAGGGCCAGAGTACCACGGCTACCTTGAAGAATGACTGGACCTGGAGATGCTTTATTGTAGAAGCCATTCACACAGATACAGACAATCTGGGTATCTAGCTTCCAGTAGGACACGGGGACTACTTTGTTAATGGTGGCCATGACCCACCGGGACGTCCTTCATTTATTCATGCAGATTACAATATCTGATTTGTGACCACATAAGAGCCTTTCATCTCTATGTCAGTACATTGGAGAATTCCTGTCCACTCATGGCCTTTTCTTATACAAGGATTTCCTTTCAAGAGATTGTCTGGATTGTGCTAAAAATCAGTATTCCTGTATTCTTGTCCCAGAATCAGTTTAATGAAACAAGGAGGGATGAACATGGAAAAGCTTCCCAAAGAAGTGAAAGTCTGCCTCCTGACCACTTCCTAGGCTCCATACAATCTCTATGATAGTCTTGTGGAATTTAATTTACAGAAGGTGAGAAACAAAAACACCAAGATTGAAGTCACTCTGCATAAACGATCCAATCAGAAGAGAGGATGTGGACAAGGAAATGCAGAAATGCAGCATAAATGCCATAGTGTAAGAAAAAACAAAATCTAGACAAATGCAGAAATATTGTCATTGGGATCTATATTTTGAAAACACATAAGCATAGAGTTTCAAGGTTTAAGGAATCGTGAAGACACATTGCTCATAAGCACTTATCTGCTAATTCATATTTAATTATCAAAGCACAAAAACAAAAAAGAAAAATAATTTTGCAAATCTAAAAGTCCTGGGACTATTATGATTATTGTTGGGGAAGAGGATTCCTCTTCCTCCTTACCACGCTCCCAGTTTTTTAAAACATTCTGTGTGAGAGAGGTTCCTGGATGCCCTCACCCATCCTCATGCTCTTACAGAGTTCTTCAGGTCCCAAAGCCTTGTGCAAACATAGCAGACCTCCAAAAAGGATTTTTTTTACAAGTCTTGAGACAGTCTCAATAATGTTCTGGATGTATGCCCTGGGAAGTCAGTAGATGTCTCTATTAGAGTTGTTTTGTTATAGCAACAAATAGGAACAGTAAGGTGTGTGAGTGGGTGTTCAGGAGGACTAATGCTTCATGCATGAAGGTTTGCCAAGGCCTTTTCAGGGCTACTCACCCTTTGATGTCACCTTTCACCTGTCACCTGTGACTCCAAGACTTTCAGCATTGCAATAACCACCCCCAGGTAAAACCATCTCAGTAGATGGGCTAAACAAGGTTGAGAGTCATTGATAGGCTTCAAACTCACCAATGACTTAGTAGAATCTCTACCCAAGCTCAGGATGGGTGCATGAGAACAATTTGCTCTCCCAGGAGAATGGGTGCATGAAAACAATTTGCTCTCCCAGGAGAATGGGTGCATGAAAACAATTTGCTCTCCCAGGAGAATGGGTGCATGAGAACAATTTGCTCTCCCAGGAGAATGGGTGCATGAAAACAATTTGCTCTCCCAGGAGAATGGGTGCATGAGAACAATTTGCTCTCCCAGGAGAATGAGTGCATGAAAACAATTTGCTCTCCCAGGAGAATGGGTGCATGAGAACAATTTGCTCTCCCAGGAGAATGAGTGCATGAAAACAATTTGCTCTCCCAGGAGAATGGGTTCATGAGAACAATTTGCTCTCCAGGAGAATGGATGCATGAGAACAATTTGCTCTCCAGGAGAATGGGTGCATGAGAACAATTTGCTCTCCCAGGAGAATGGGTTCATGAGAACAATTTGCTCTCCCAGGAGAATGGGTTCATGAGAACAATTTGCTCTCCCAGGAGAATGGGTGCATGAGAACAATTTGCTCTCCAGGAGAATGGATGCATGAGAACAATTTGCTCTCCCAGGAGAATGGGTTCATGAGAACAATTTGCTCTCCCAGGAAAATGAGTGCATGAAAACAATTTGCTTTCCCAGGAGAATGGGCACATGAGAACAATTTGCTCTCCCAGGAGAATGGGCACATGAGAACAATTTGCTCTCCCAGGAGAATGGGTGCATGAGAACAATTTGCTCTCCCAGGAGAATGGGTGCATGAGAATAACTTGTTCCAATTGCCATGAAAACAGCTGAAGCAGATCCTGAGAACTCTTAGAGCTCAGTCAACCATCAAAGTCATGAACTGCATCTGGGCCATCACCAAGCATCTTGACTTTTGTCTTGCCATTGGACTTACATGATTCTGGAAGAATCAGTGAGACTGACAACTTTGGGCAACTCTGCCTCCCCTAAAGCTAATTCATACCAGACTCAAGACACCACTTTGTAATGTCATTGGTCCTCTTTGAAAACTTAGGATAAACAACTACAGCTGTAGCCTTCATTTGGGAGGCACCAAGCTCCTAGCATTTTTCTGTTCTTCCTCTAACTCTTAATGGATGGTCTCTCGTCCAATAGCACATCTCCATTCTCTGATCTTATTTTTCTTCCCCCCCTGCACCTTGTGATATAGGATGGGATTCCCCTTTGCTCCTTCAGATCCCCTTCTTCTTTGTCTTCATATTGAAGCCCTTCTGGCTTATTTGTTTTAAGGTACACTACATTTGTCCTAATAATTAAGAGAATGGAGAGGTATCCCTTGGGCCCTTTTTTATTCTCTTTTAGGAATATTCCAGCTTGCACTTTGAACACAGAGAACAGTCACTTTTCTGTGGAAGAAATAAAAGCATGACACATTTTATTCAGGTTGCTGCAAATTCCTCCCTATATTCCATACTTGCAGGGAAGAGAGATCTTCAGTCCTTTATCATTTTTACTAATAGCTCCCATGGAGAACTAACTACATTAGGAGGGATAGTGAGATGGCACGATGTATTCAGTTGGAGCATTAGATTTGGAGTCAGGAAGGTATGTGTTCAAATCCTGCCATATACACTTACTGGCTATGCAAGCACTTTAACACTGGCTCAATTTCTTATGTGTAAAATGGGGATGATAATATTACTTACCTTCCAGGATAAAATGGAATATATATAATTGTTTACATTCTTTTATAATTTTTTTTCATTTTATTTGTTTATTATATTATTTTGTTATATTATATAAATGTATAATATAAAATAAATTTATTTATTATTTTATAATATAAATGTTATTTATTGTTTCTTGACCCCATGAGAGGTTTAATACTAGAGTAGTTTACCATTTCCTTCTCCAGCTCATTTTACAAATGAGGAAACCAAGGCAAACAGAATTGTGATTTGTCCAAAGTCACATAATTATTAAGTATCCAGGATCAGATTTGAACTCAAGAAGATGAGTCCTCCTAGATGAATAAAGTGTTTCGCAAACCTTAAGCACTATATAAATAATAGCTGTTATCATTATTAATTGAAATTTAGTCATTTTCAGATGTGTCCAATTCCTTGTGACCCTTTCTGGAGTTTTCTTGGCAGAGATACTGCAGTGGTTTGCCATTTTCTTCTCCAGCTCATTTTACAGATGAGGAGACAGGCTGAAGTGACTTGCCCAGGGTCACACAGCTAGGTGCCTGAGCTTTTCCTGAGTCCAGGCTTGGTGGTCCCCGCCCCCTGCCACGCAGCTGTGCTACCACAGAGGGGCATTTTTAGTTCACAGGGATTGGTTTCAGTGGCCTTTTTCACAGCTTCCATCTGTTGCTCCTGTTTGGAGCCAGACAGAACAAGTCTCATCTCTCTTTTACATAGTAACCTTTGCAATACTTGAATATAGCTTTGACTTCCTGCCTGAGTCCTCTTCCCCAGGCTGATAGTTATCAGAGATGCAGTTAGTCATCCAGTTCCTCTCTTCTGGCCACTCTCCAGATTTCAGCATCCTTCCTAAACATTGTGTCCTAGATCTGAGCACAATGCAGCAGTGGGATCTGATGAGGGCAGAGGACATCACTGGGACTATGACTTCCCTTTTGCTGGAAATCTTGCCCCCTTAATGAAGCCTCAGTTCACATTCGTTTGTTTTGTTTTGTTGGCTGCCTCTTCCTCCTGCTGGTGAGCACCCAGGTAGCAGAGTGGATAGAGAGCCCAGCATGGACTTCCTGAGTTCAGATCTGCCCAGTCACTAACTGTGTGACAGAGGGCAGGTCCCTTAACCCTGTTTGACTCAGTTCCCTCATCTGTAAAATGAGCTGGAGAAGGAAATAGCCCACCACTCTAGTACCTTCTCCAAGAAAATCCCAAATGGGTTCATGTAGATCAGAAATGACTGAACAATTCCCCTGCTTACTCATATTGATCTTTTTTTTTTTTTTTTTGGCTGAGGCAATTGGGATTAAGTGACTTGCCCAGAGTCACACAGCTAGGAAGTGTTAAGTGTCTGAAATCAGATTTGAACCCAGGTCCTCCTGACTTCAGGGCTGGCGCTCTACCCACTGCGCCACCCAGTTTCCCCTCATATTGATCTTGAAGTCCAATAAGACCCTCAGATCTTTTTAGAACCATGTTCTTCTACCATTTTTGTGAAGTTAATGTTTTGTACCCAAGTACATTATATATTTATCCCTATTAGATTTCATCTTATTATATTCACCCAATGTCTGCCAAAATTCCTTGAATCCTCTGCCTGCTCTCCCTCCCAGCTTTGAAGACCACACCATCTGTGCCTTTATCCCAATCACTGCTACAAATGTGAAATAGCACAGACTCTGGGGCATCCACTGGAGCCCTCTTGTCAAATTGACATTGTACCAATAGTGACTGTACTTTGAGTCATCCACATCCCTTCAATTATGAATCCATGCTGGTTCTTAGCAATCAGCACTTCCCTGTCTAGATGCTCACTAACCATCTCTTTCATGGTCTATTCTAGAACTTTCCCAGAAAATGAAGTCAAAGTCACACTGGTCGATTCAGTAATTTACAGAATCCGCTCTCATCCCTCATTTAAAAAAAATTGTGACATTTGTTCTTTTTCAATCCTTGTTCCCTCTCTGATTAGCCGAGATCTTGCAGACATCATTGACAGTGCTCAGCAATCCCATCTGTCAATTCTTTCTGGATTCAAGGATATAATTTATGGGGGCCAGACTATCAAGGGTGGTTAGATGTCCTACTATTTCCTCACTTATCTTGGGTATCATCTCCTTGTTACTCATTTCTTTTTTGCCATTCCTAGCTTAAAGGTCATTCTCCTTTGCAGAGAAATAGAAAACAAGATAGGAACTGAGCAGTTCTGTCTGCTTTCCTTTATCAGTTATCATCATCCCATCCACTCAAGCCAAGGTCTTACCCCATCTTTGATCCTCCTCCTTTTTCATCCTACACAGCTGAAATAATCCTTTTTGTCATCCTTGGCTTCCTTGAGCTGCCTCAGTTCAATCGGAGCTTTAACATTCAGACAATCACAGCTCTGGGCCAGGGGCTCCTAACAATGACCTTCAGATGAGCTCAGAGGATTGACAGACCAGGTCAGACCCAGAGGATACCAAGATTTCAGGCACACCTTCATTTCTTCAGTTCAGGACACTTGGGCTCTCTCATTGGTTTTTGGGAAAGGGATCTATGAGATGTAAAGAGGGCCAGATGCTTTGTAGTCTGGTATCACTGGAGCTCACCTGATTGGGTTTCCAGCTTTGATGTAAATAAAACTAATTTCAATTGTGATGGATTTGGCTCTTTTCAATAATGCATTGATTCAAGGCAATTTCAATAAACTTGTGACGGAAAGTGCCATTGGCATCCTGAGAGAGAGCTTTGGAGACTAAATATGGACCAAAGCTTAGTATTTGCACCTCTTTTTTGTTGTTGTTTGCTTGTTGTTGTTGTTGTTTTCCTTTCTTGTGTTTTTTCCCCTTTTGATCTGATTTTTCTTGGATAGCATAACAAATATGGAAATATGTTTAGAGGAATTGCATGTGTTTAACCTATATCAGATTGCTTTCTGTCTTAGGGAAGGGGAAAAGGGAGAAAAAATTGGAACACAAGGATATGAACAGACAATTTTCAGAGGAAGAAATTAAAACCATTTCTAGTCATATGAAAAAAATTCTCTAAATCATTACTGAGTAGAGAAATGCAAATTAAGACAACTCCAAGATACCACTGCACACTTCTCAGACTAGCTATAATGATAGAAAAAGATAATAATAAATATTGGAGGAAATGTGGGAAAACTGGGACACTAATAATTCATTGTTGGTGGAGTTGTAAACTGATTCAACCATTCTGGAAAGAAATTTGAAACTATGCTCAAAGGGCTATTAAACTGTACATACCCTTTAATCCAGCAGTGGCTCTACTAGGTCTGTATCCTAAAGAGATCATAAAAAAGGGGGAAAGAACCCACATGTGTAATAATGTTTGTAGCAGCTTCTTTTTGAAGGAACTGGAAACTAGTGGATGCCCATCAGTTGGTGAATGGCTGAATTAATTATGGTATATGAATGTTATGGAATATTAATGTTCTGTAAGAAATGACCAACAGGATGATTTCAGAGACCTGGAGAGACTTACATGAACTGATGCTGAGTGAAGTGAGTAGAACCAAAAGAATATAGTACAGAACAAGATTGTGTGATGATTAACTCTGATGGACTTGGCTCTTTTCAACAATGAGGTGATTCAGACCAATTCCAATAGATTTGTTTTTTTTGTTTTGTTTTGTTTTGTTTTTAACATTATGTTGTATTATTTTTTTTTGCTAAACATTTCCCAATTACATCTTTTTTTTTCAAACTTTTTATTGATAGAACCCATGCCAGGGTAATTTTTTACAGCATTATCCCTTGCACTCACTTCTGTTCCGATTTTTCCCCTCCCTCCATCTACCCCCTCCCCCTGATGGCAAGCATTCCTTTATATGTTAAATAGGTTACAGTATATCCTAGATACAATATATGTGTGCAGAACCGAACAGTTCTCTTATTGCACAGGGAGAATTGGATTCAGAAGGTATAAATAACCCGAGAAGAAAAACAGAAATGCAAGCAGTTTATATTCATTTTCCAGTGTTCTTTCTTTGAGTGTAGCTGCTTTTGTCCATCCTTGATCAATTGAAACTTCAATTCCAATAGATTTGTGATGGAAAGTGCCATCTGCATCTAGAGAGAGGACTATGGGAATTAAATATGAATCACAACATAGTATTTTCATTTTTTTGTTGTTTGATTGTTTTTTCTTTCTCAATTTTTTTTCTTTTTGATCTGATTTTTCTTATGCAGCACAATAAATGCAGAAATATGTAGAGAAGAATTGCACATGTTTAACATATATTGGATTACTTGCTGTCATGTTTTGAAAATAAAAGGCTATTTTTTTTAAATTGGAACACAAGATTTTACAAAGGTGAATGTTAAAAACTATCTTTGCATGTATCTGAAAAACTAAAATACTACTTTGAAAAAAATTTTAAAAAGAATTAATCACCAAGGTTACATGAGAAACAGAAGTTTCTAAAAGCAATAGAATAGATTTCTAGGAAAAGAGGGAGGTAGGAAATATCTATAGAGCAGAGGTAGCCTATTGGTAGAAAGGCTAGCCTTGGGTAATCAAGGTTTTTCTGGGTTATCACATGCTTCCTCTGTTCCATTATCAACCTTCCAGAATTAGCCCTAAGTGGTCAGACCTAAAGAAAAAAAGGTTCATCAGGATCTTTAGGAACCTCTCATTTTATTTAATTCTCAAATGTGTTTTATGGATGTCTTTTTTTTAGATCACTTTCATATCTAGATATACCTTATACTGCCAACTTAGTTATCCCTTATAATAAAGATTTTTTAAAATGACCCTGTCATTTTAAAAATGACACTTTGCACCATAGTCCCTCTCTCACAATGTCAATGAAAAGATGTATTCAATATCTTTTCTCCAAGACAAAGACTGGTCATTAAAAGTACACAGATCACCTTAGGGCAGGGATATGAAATTTGTGACTCCCGCAGTTTACCACTTGATTCAGTTAAACAACTGTCAATAAATAAACAAGAATTTTAAGAGAAAAAAAATAAAGATTACTCAGAGATCCAATCTTCTCAATTTTAAAATAAGAAATGAAAACAGAGAAAGGGAAAGTGGTTTTACAAGGTCACAACAGATTACTGACTAAGCCAGAAAGAAAGGGGGATCTTGACTCTTTCCACAACATTAGGCTACCACTTAACCTGCTCTAGGGAAGAAGATGTTTCTCAGACAAGTCTCCCATAGGGGTCAACCACTCTCTACATTATTGAGCAAATGATATATATTTTTTATCCATTTAAATAATTTACCACCTAAGAGAGAATTCAACTTCACCCACACCCATCTCCCAGAAAAAAAAAGAAAAGAAAGAAAGAAAAGAAAACATCCTCAAGAGGGTACACAGAGGGGAAAAAAAACATCAGGTTCAAATTAAAATCCTCACTTCCTCTGACTTTTCTATAGATTTCTGGTTCAAATACAATAGGAATGGGTCTATTTCACTTAGTTCTTCCTCTCTGCTTCAGATGGAAAGGAGAAAACATATTTTCTTCCTTAATAATTTATTGAAAGAAAGGATAAAAGGGTCTGTGTTCTGACAGAACACTAGCCCTTGCCCACTCAGTCAGTGTTTATAGAATCACAGAATCAGAAGGTTTGAAGGGACCTCAATGAAGGTCATTCATTACATTAATAACAATAAAAGACATTTATATAGTTTGTCAAAGTGCATGGAAAGTTTTACATTCATTATTCTTTTAGAGTCTCCCAACCACCAGGAGAGATAAGTAATCCAGAAATTACTTTCTTCATTTTACAGAAGGACAAACTGAGAATTGTGATGGATCAAGTGATCTCTAAGGCCCTTTTCCAATCAGAGGTCCTATGATCCTTAGTGGAAAGAAGCTAGACCTGAATTTCTGATCTAAGCCCTGCCTTTCTATAGCAATAAATTATAAAGAGCTAAGAGCAACAGTTTTTACCAATAGTAAAGGAAGGAGCTATGCACTGGTAATTGTCCCAAATGAAATAGGAACCTTAGGGGTGATGGATTCCCCATCTCTTCCGGGCCCCTCTCCTCAGGGATCAGAACTGCTTCCACCAGGTCTTTCAGTTTCACTCTGTGGCTCCCTTACAAAGGTATCTGCAATCATCTTTATCATTCTGCAGCCTTGATGAGGGTTTCACAGGCAAATGCACCCAGAAAGTAATAATAGGAGTATTCAATGCTGTGCCAGCTGTTGCCAGGTGTTTGTATGCACAGGCTGTCTCCATGGGGAATATAAGATTGTTCTCTACCAAGTGTCATGAATAAGTCACCAGTGACACAAAGTTCTATTGGAGGAAGGGAAGAAGGGAAACCTACATGTAAATAGATGGATAAAAATATAAAGGAAAAAATTTCTAAAACATCCAGTGGAAGAACGTGGGAACCAGAAAAGCTGATGCAATCTAAGGATCCATCTAGGGATGGATCAAAGGGGAAATCAAATCATAAAAATACAGAACTGAAAAAAAAAGAGAACAAAATTTTAGAGAACATCTAGTCTGTTCTAGTAATAATAGTTAGCATTTCTATAGTCCTTAAAAATTGCAAAGCACTTTACAAATGTTTCATATATCCTGTTCATTATTTCATATAGAATAATAATATTTCTTCATAATCACATATCACAATTTATTCAGCCATTCCTCAATCCCTCAATTGAAGAGCATCCCCTCAATTTCCAATTCTTTGTCCTGAGAAAAGAGCTGCTATAAATATTTTTGTACATAGAGGTCCAATTCCCTTTCTTTAAAAATCTCTTTGGGGATTCATACCTAGTAGTGGTATTGTTAGGTCAAAGAATCTGTATGATTTTATAGCCCTTTGGGCCTAGAAACAAAAAATTTTAATAAATATATTAAAGATTTTTTAAAAGCAAAGAATGGCTCATTTTATTCTCTCAAGAGCCCGATTATTATCTCCATTTTACAGATGAGGAAACTGAGACAAAGAGAGATTTATTTTTTAATGACTTTTCCAGAGTTACACAGCTTGCCTAAGACACAGGATCTGAATTCAGTTCCAGTTCTCTATCCATTGAGCCACCTACCTGTCTCTCACAATGGAAAAGTTTCTTGTAGGAAGCAAATCCTCATACTGTAATCTATTCAACATGTAAAGGACTGCTTGCCATCTAGGGGAGGGGGTGAAGGGAGGGAGGGGAAAAATCGGAACAGAAGTGAATGCGAGGGATAATGCTGTAAAAAATTACCCTGACATGAGTTCTATCAATAAAAAGTTATTTTAAAAAAAAAAAGGAAGCAAATCCTCTAGAATTCCTGTTGAATTGCCCTTCACAAATGTGCAGAGTCCCATGCTAGACATTAGGAAGAGACAAAGAGCTTATATAAAGGGTTGATATCAAATCAAATAGAAACAGGGGTCACTAATCTGTACATAAGGATTAATCACTGTATCACATGCTGATTTATCTTTAAAATATGTTATCTATATTTTATTACATTTTTATTTTGTTAAATATTTTTAATATATTTTATTTTATATTATATATTTTAATTTGGTTCAAGAAGTACTACAGAGGGTTCATAGGCCACAGCCTGTGCTCAACATTTCTCATCTGGACAACGTCCAGCTCTACCTCTGCAAGAACCTATAATCTCTGGCCTAAGGGAGCAGTAGGCAATATGGCAAAATAACTCAACTTCAAAGCTTCAATGACTCAATCATCTTATCGATGTGGGTGCTTCCTACACTAATGGACATGGCACCAGCTAGATCTTCCTTTGGTTCTTTCATTATCTCAAGGATGAATGCTACAGAAATCTGGGTTGCCCTCCATTATCTCCCTTTTCCTTCTATATTACAAGGCTTTGAAAATCACATATGAGTATGTGTTATGGGTATGTGGGTGGGTAGGTGTTCCAGATTTATGATTACATCAATGTGGAGACCTCCCATTGAAGACATTCCTTCTTCCAATATTGATGAGCTCCTGCTATGCAATGAGAAGCTAATAAATTTACCCAGAGTTACAAAGTCAAAGTTGAGGTTTGAACCTGGATCATCCTGACTTCAAAACTAGTTCCAAGACTGCAACCTTTTGCCTCCCCAAACTTTAAACTTTGTCCTCAAATTTACTCCAAATATCAGCCATTTCATTTTTTAATGACTTTTCTATTGCTTTTTTCACATTATTGCTAGTATGTTAAAGCCACTTATACTCACTAGGTATCTGTCCATCAACCTTTGATTCATTTGCAATTGTGATTCCACCAAGATCATGATGTCCCAGCATCCAGAATTTCAAAAAATGAAAAGGAAAGTGCACAGGTTTTACAGCCATATCAACTCCTACTGATGAATATGTGGAAAAGTCAATGTTCGGTGCAAATTGAAAAGCATCAAAGTTGCTAAGGGTTAAAAAATATAAAAGATGAGGTTTAGAAACAGTGAGGACATTGAGATCATTTTTAAAAAGCACTGTTATTTTTTAAATGCAATCCAACTTACCCTCAAAGTCTTAGAGAACAACCACAGTTAACAGAAGTATTTTAAATGGTGAATCAGCCAAGGTGATAAGAAGGAATGGTCGGGCAGAATGGATCTTAGAGAACATCAAGCACAAGCTTTATTTTCAAGATGGGGAAACTGAAACTGAAGGTTTCTCTAACTCTTCTTACTTCCAGTGCTTTCCTTCTTGTAATTATCTATTTATCCTGTACACATGTTTGCATGTTGTCTCCCCCATTAAATTGCAAGCTCACTGAGAGAAGGGATTGTCTTTTGCTTCTTTTTATTTCTCCAGCACTTAGCAAAGAGCCTGACACGTGGTAGGCACTTAATAAATGTTTGTTGATTGATTAAATGACTTGCCCAGGATCACAGAGCTAAAAAGTTTATTTGATCAGTTCCAATAGAGCAGTAATAATGAATTGAACCAGCTACACCCTCTATTTTTATCCACCTGCATTTTGATTTCCTTCACAGGCTAATTGTACATTATTTCAAAGTCTGATTCTTCTTGTGCAGCAAAATAACTACATGGACATGTATGTGTGTGTGTGTGTGTGTATATATATATATATATATATATATATATATATATATATATAGTATTTAACATATACTTTAACATATTTAACATGTATTGGTCTACCTGCCACCTGAGGGATGGGGTGGGAGGAAGGAGGGGAAAAATTGGAACAAAAGGTTTGGCAATTGTCAATGCTGAAAAATTACCCATGCATATATCTTGTAAATAAAAAGCTATAATAATTTTGAAAGTGTATTTGAACTCAGGTTTTCCTGACTCTAAACTAAGGATTTTTTTCACTGTACCATCAGCTTACAGTCAAGTATTGATTTACTAAGAAGTATATATTAGTCAGATAACTCAATGAGCTGCTCTTCCAATGATATGTTATAATAAGGGCGGTATATTTTTCTCATCCTTTTGTTTTTCCAGGGTGGATTGTAAGATTGATCTCTTAGAAATGACTATGGATTTCATTGAGGAGGTTCTTGTGTTTCTGAGCTCAATGGAATTAATATCATCTACAAATTAGAATACTTGATAAATTTCACCACTAATTTCACAAATATTTCATAAATCACCATTACACATGGAAATGAGTAAGTACATAAAAGAGGTACAAAGCACCTATTTTCATGAAGTCCAAAAAAAGTAAAAGATCTTTACTGATGGAGTTAAGGTCAAAGGAGAGGGGTGGGAAATCAGAGAAGGCTTCCTAGGGAAAGTAGCATTTGAATTAGATTTTAAAGGATGAGTAGAAAAAAGTGAAGGGAGGGAATCTGCCTGAACAAAGGCTCAGAGGTAGGAAATCATTCTTTCCACTGAATCTAGTTGGTCTGCCATAGAATCTTTGCAGGAAATGCAAAAGAGATTTTATTAATAACTTGGAAATTTTCATTTTTGCGCATTTGTTGCTCTTCTGAAGAAGACCGGAAGCAGAAGTGTGAAAATGCTACACACACACACACACACACACACACACACACACACACACACACACATCATGAGGCTGTTCTTGTCTCTGACTCAGCCTCAGGCAAGAAGAAGACTGAGAAATGTCACCCGCACAGCACTGTTGGTGGTATTTCCAATCCCAGGTTGCAAACCCTAAAGGTGTCAAGGAGCATCTTTTCACTTCTTCAGTTGCAGTAATACCCAATTTGTCCTCCCAGGATTCCATGAGGTGGCCAGGAAGGCCTGGTTTGTTTTTTTTTTCAGATAGTTCTAGCATGTGTGTGTATGTGTGTACACATACATATAAATACTTATATATACATATATATAGACACAAAATTTCATACACATATGTATGTGGGTATATATATAGCTTTTATAGCTACTCCATTTCTCAATCACTTCCTCCACACAAAAGACCATGACATATAAAAAGGGGACAGGGAGGCAAGGCAGTACAGCAAAAGTGCCATACATCAACTGAGTTTGACAGCATCTGTTGTGTTCTACCTCCATAGAATTCCCCCCATCCCTTCAAAGAAGCCAGAAGGTATATTTTCATATTTCATTTAGTGGAGGGAGGATCAAATTTAGACATTAGAATTAGAATTCAATTTTGATTGAGTTGTTCTATTTTATTGCTGTAGCCATTGTGTAGGCTGTTTCCTGGTTTTGTTTACTTCACTCTGGATCATTCTATTCCTTTTAGCTCATCTTCAAGGTACCCTAATCCCCAACACTGACAAATTCATAAATAACTCCTCAACCTCCTATCTTCTCTGTAACTCCTGAGGGAGAAATACTAGAGGCAGCTAGGTGGCACAATAGATAGAGCATCAGGATCAAATTCAGGATAGACATGAGTTAAAATTTTACCAGCTGTGTGACCCTGGACAATTCACCTAAACCCCATTTGCCTCAGTTTCCTGTTCTGTAAAATTAGCTGAAGGACAAAATGACAAACACTCCAGTATTGCAGCCAAGAAAACTCCAAATGGAGTAATGTAGAGCCAGAGAGCAACAAAAAAGAAGGGGGAAATGCATGAAAACATACAGTATTTTAGAAAGAGACTTGGATTAAAATCCTGAATGTGCTTCTTATTTAAGTCACTCATGATTAAGTCAGCCTCAGCTTCCTCATCTACATAATAAAAATATATTGCTACTTTATATACTTACATACTATAAGTTGTCTCCATCAGACAATATATTGTTGCTACTTTAATACTTCCTACTTTAGGGGGCCATTGTAAAAATTAAATAAGATCATGTCATCAAAAGATTAAATAAGATCATGTCAATAAGGAAGATCACCTTAGCCTGGAGATGATCCTGCATTTTCAAATTTCAAAACAACAATAATCCTAAGAGCAATTTTAGATAGCTCTTTAAGGTCATGAGGTAGGTACTATTGTCCCCATTTTACAGGTGAGAAAATTAAGGCTGAAAGAAGCTATATGGTGTACCAGGAAGGCTTTTGCTACCTGATAGTTCTAAAAAGTGTCTGAGGTTGCACTTGAACTCAGATCTTTCTAACTCCTTACTCACTATGCCATCTAGCTGCTGTCAGTGGCTATGGCAGCAGAGGACAAGCTCTGACTGACCCTACCAAGATCAAAAAGCTTTGAGTCCATGCTAGGTAATAAAATACATCTTCTCTCCAATGATCAGCTTAGTTTCCAGTAGGAAAGGATCACTACCAGTGGTTCGGCCATTTTATAATTTCTTTGGGTTTTGGCAATCTACAAAACAGATAAAAAGGCTGAAAATCCCTTGTGCATCCCCTTCCTGCAGTGCTCATGTCAGAGAGGCAGGAGTCAAGGATCAACACAGAAGAGTATCAATTTACCTATTAATACTCTAAATGTGAGATCCTTGTTCAATGAACATCCTAATATCCTAGTGGCTATTAATACTTTAAATGTGAGATCCTTGTTCAATGAACATCCTAATATCCTAGTGGCCACCCTAAAAAGGAGGAAATTGCAGCTAAAAGAGCACCAAAGAAAGCAGTTAGCAGAGTTGATTTTATCTTATGGACAAAAAGGTAACATAAAATACCATTTAATAAGAAATCTTATATCATCCTAAATTTGTAAAAAAAAAAAAAAAAATCACCATTTCTTTTCTTTCTCTTTCTCCTATTATTCAGTGCTTGTTGCACTGAATACATTTGTTGCAAAAGATGAAGAGATAGAGAAATTTTACCCAAAAAATTCCATAAGAATTTTTAAAATTAAATCACCACATTTTTGGCTAGGTCATCTGGGTGGTGCAGGATGACAGAGTATTAGACTAAGAGTCAGAAAGACTCGTCTTCCCAAGTTCAGACACTTACTAGCTTTGTGACTCTGATCAAGTCACTTAACCTTGTCTGCTTCAATTTCCTCATCTGAAAAATAAGCTGGAAAAGGAAATGGCAACCACTCCATCTTTACCAAGAAAACTCCAAAACAATTGAAAAATGACTGATGAACAGCAACAATTCTTAGATACTCAGTAACTTCAATGAAAAGGTAAGCATAAAAGGGCAAAAAATACATTGGAAAACTATGATTGAAAAATAAGAAATGAAAAAGGCTAAGAACTACCCAGAAGCCTTACATCAATATATCAAGAATACCTACTTCAAGAAAAGGACCAAAAGTACTGGATGCAATAACAAGCACTAAATAATAGCAGAAAGAAAAAGAAAAGAAAATTCTTACATTTTAATAGACAGGAAATGACTCATTACTAATGTGGGACTCATTCCTGAATCAGCTGTGGGTGTACAGTAAGACCATCAATTGTTTAGAGCAAAGATCAAAATTAATGAGGCTAAAAGAAATTATAAAAAGAAGGAAAAGATATGGCACAAAATTAAACTATTTCTACCCTAACTTATTTTGATGACTTATTTATGCAATAAAAATGAGAAATGGATGGAAGAAAGGACATCAACAACAATCATGACAATTTCATACAGAAGTAACCGATATAAATCAATTACCAAAATGAGAAAACCAAAGGAAACTAAAAACTATATTTATCAGCAAATACTTAATCTACTTGCCAAACAGAGAAATATGGTGGCCAAGGACAACACTTCATGATGTGGGAATGATAGGTTAGAAATCAGGGAAGGCTTTAAAATATAAATTCATTTTTTTAAATCTCACAATGAAATATGGTAGAAGATTATGAGCAGTATTGCCTTATAAAACAGTAAGAATTTATCAAAGAAAAAAAAATCAGTTTAAGAAAGCTTGGTGATTGACTCTAGGAAAGTCATCCCTAAGGCATTTACAGATGACACTGAAAGGAGGACAACAAACAGATGAAAGATAAAAATTATCTACAATTATTTTATAACAAACAATCACGAGCAAAAATCATGAGGCATTTTATTTATTTAAAATGAAAAACACCTAGACTAGACAAAGTATCATTGAGAAGATCCTTGTTGGAAATGCCACAATTTTTAAAGTGTTGAGAGATCAATTCTGAAGGTGTTGGAAGGAAAATTAGATACCAACAACATGAAGGAAAAAAAAAAAACTTGGACCTTATTTTTTTAAAAAGGCAACTTATAAAACATCAAAACTATCTGCCCAAATGCTACCTTCTCGTCAATATAAAATTCTTCAGAGAATATTCTACACATGCAGCAAGGGCACCCTTGAAGAGAATTTTTAGAAGGAAACAGTCAAATTGGTATTCTGTAGTAGAATAAATGAATATTAATAAATGAATGAATGAATGAAAAGCATATATTAAGGACTTACTAAGTACTACATGCCGTATTAAACACTTGGAATAGAAATACAAAAAGCAAAACACTTATCGTTATTATTTTAATATTTTTAAAGGAATCCTGTCCTCAAAGAGCTTGAATTCTAACATGTGACAAGACATACGGGAGAGTGATAGCCAAGGAAAGTTGTCTCCATCAGACAAATAATAGGGCAGATGAATAGGACAATTGACTGACATGTCTGTTGATTGATGCTATTTGAAGAAGGACAATATGACATTTCTCTGTGTTAATTCTCTAGAATCTATTTGAAGAAGGACAGTATGACATTTCTCTTTGTTAATGCTCTAAAATCTAGCAGAGGATCTTATAAATAGTAAATGCTTATTTAATGTTTACTCGAGAAAATGAATGAAATGTTTTTATTAATTAAGATAATAATAATAAATTTAGCATAGCAATGATAATCAAAAAACATTTTTTAAAAAATCAAGTTACCCAATATACGTCAGGCATTATAGTAGGCAATGGGGACACAAAGACAAAAGTGAAACAATTTGTATCCTCAAGGAATTTATAATTTATCCAAAGGATATGGCATTTACACATGCATGTATATAAAAAAGATATATAAGATGATTTTAGGGGGAAAGTACTAGCAGCTAGGGGATCAAGAAATACCTCATACAGAACTTACCTTGAAGGAAACCGGAAACTCTAAAAGACAGAGGTAAAATGAGAGTGGAAGACCGTTAACATAAAGACATGGAATTAAGAAATTTAATACTACTTAAAAGAAATAGCAAAAAGGACAGTTTGGCTGGGCCATGATGTACATGTATAAGAGAAAAAATTGTAATTAGATTAGAAAAACAATGGAATCATTGTTCATTCTTGGTTCTCAGAGAGGACCAACGACATTAGAAGGCTTGCCTTGCAAGTGAGTGAATTGAATTTAATTAAGGGAGGCAGAGCTAGACAAAGTCATCAGCCCCACTCTGTCATCCTGAATCACTGTATTCCAGTGGCAGGTTATAAATCAAGATTACTGGTAATGGCCAGATTGGAGTCAGGTTATGGATGAAAGATCTCTGGACCAATAATTAGAAAACGGGGGTTCTGAGTGACTTTCAACAATTCATATCTTCTCTGTGAACCTCAGTGTCTTCTTCTATAAAATAAGGGGACCAGACCAGATACTCCAAGGTTCCTGCCAGCTTTCACATTTAATGTATCCATGCCATTGGGATAGAGTGAGGAAGGAAGAAAAAACCACCATTCTGCCATTTCTCTCTGCTCAGTCCCATACAGCAGCAATGAGAATGTACAGACTGTGTACTCAATAAGCATTTAATAAATATATTAGTGAATAAGGTTGTTCTCCCCTGCAACTAACCAACAAGCAAAGACTGAAAGCAGAGAGAGGGAGAGGAAAACATAGAAAGAAAGAGAGATAGGCAAAGAGGGAGAGGGAGAAAGAAGAGAAAGGGAGACAGAGAAAGAAAAACAGAGACAGAGAGACAGAAACAGATAGACAGACAGACAGAGACAGAGACAGAGAGGAAGAAAGAGAGAAGAGGAAACTTTAGATGCTATTGAGTCAAATCCCTTCATGTAACAGATGAGGAAACTCCAGAGAAGTTAAGGGACTTTCCCCACAATCACACAACTAAAAGGTGTTCAAGGCAGGACTTAAATCCATCTTCCTAACTCCAACTCCAGAGCTCTGTCCATCTAGCTGTCTCCTAGCCTCCTAGTCTGGAGCCATAAAAGAGCATGGGCCGCAATGAGGGAAGAAACATTTGAGGACAAGAGAAGGTGTCAGGTTCAGAACATCAGAGCAAGGCCTTGAGAGTCAGATTCAGATAAGGAAATTGTAGCATTAAGTGTCTCTAGATTGCAAAGAAAAAACAGAAAGGACAGAAAGAAATTGGTGGTTCCCAGGTTGCTTAGACATCACCACCCCTGAAGAAGGGGATTTACCCCCAGAGATATGAGCAATGGGGTATTTTTCTGATGGAAATAACAAAATTCACAAAAGTAAAAAAAAAAAAAAAAAAAAAAAAACACATTTCTGTAAGACATGTGACCTTAACGAATATTACTATGAGGAAGGGAGTAAAATTATTATAATTTTCATCTTACAGATATGGAAAGTGAAACCCAGAGATCAAATGTGATTTGTCCAAAACCACACAACTAATCAGTATTAGACAACAGAATAGAACCCAGATCTTCTGAATTTAAGTCATAAAGGGTCAGCATAGAAAATAACGCCAAGAAAAGAAAAAGAAAGAAAAATGCCAACTTTGTTATTTTTGTTTGAAACATCAACAGATGTGCAATTCTTACTGTCAAAAAAAAAAAATCAACCAAAGAAACATGTGTTAGGCCCTGATCCATCTAAATCAATAATACACTTAAAAGATCTGCAGTCTTGTGTTTACATCCTCACAGGCTTGAAACACATACAGAATGTGCCATTGATGCTGATTTCTCCATTCTCAAGTTCCATTCTCGTTCTTAAAAGGGATCAAAGATCTATTCTCGTCCTGGAGAAAGAGAACGCAGATTGGCAGATTTCATTCCTAACTCAAGACCAATTAAGAGAAAAATTTGGGGGTAACATATTTTTCACACCAGTGAGGTCTCCTATTTAAGCCAGCAAACATCTGTGCACTTCAAATACCTTGCATGAAGGTCTGAGGATGCCAATTTCCAAGATTTGCATGAGTTCACTGACTCTACCTCCCTTTCGAAAACTCAATAAGAAATGAAGAAATAGCTCATTAGTCTAAAGAAAAAGAGCCCTGGATGAATCATCTCCCAAGATTGTTAAGATGGATTTTATATAGAGGATTTATGATGCATTGATGGTACAACAGCAATGAGTTGGAGCAGAGCCAAACAGCAGAACAGAAGTATAGGGTCTGGGTAGGTACATGATTCAAAAGGCCTGAGCACCTAGAAGGGTCAGCCAAGACCAGAGGGCAAATTCAGGGGGTTTTATTCCACCCTAAAAGCCACTAGGTGGTACTTATGTGCCTGAGAGTGAGAAGTATTGGTAGCATGCAGAATTCTCAAATATACTATAAAAGATGGAATATAATCTCAGATAAATAACTATCAAATATATCTGAATTATCCAATCATCATAGATTTCTTTTCCAATGAAATGACTTCTTCCTTTGGGACAAGTATCAGAATATGGCACCCCTGGGAGGAGAGACAGAAACAGACCACAAATTGTTCCCCCATTCCCAACTGCCTTCTAGTATGTTAGCATATCAGCAAAATACAGAGATAGATATCCATGGATGGGCTGATATCCAGGGCTACTCTGCTTTAGCCTCCCCTGTGTCTTCCCCATGCAAAAACTTACTTGGGGAAGTTCCTCTCAACAGAGAGAAACTTATGCTATTCAAAGGCTCTAAGGTTGGAGCCAGTCTTACATCTACTAGCAGTAGTCAATTAAAAGCCATCCACCCTCAGCATCTTGCCATCTGTCCTGTCATTACCTCCCCTCTGAAAATATCTCCCTCCCCATCTTGAGGGATATGTTCACTCTGTTTTGAAACTCCTGCCAGGCAGAAGCAAAAGAATGAAAATTCATTTAATCAATTCTATTTAGATGATCCAGACTACACTTTCCTTTTTTTCCAAACAACCTCCTATCCCTGATATCTTGTTATCTGCTCTTCCATCAGTCCTATTCCCAATACTCTCCACCTTTTCCACCTCTTGCTCTGGAAACAAGCAAGCCTATTTATTATTACTTTTAGAAAGTATATGACAATGCCGATTTATGGCTATTAATACTATGACTGTGATTCCCCAGATTAAAATTACCTTCCTGAGCCACTACTCCCATAAGTGTGAGGTCTCCTCTATTAAAATGTAAACTTTTGGAGGGCAGGGACAGTAGATATTTAATTTTTTTTCACTTATTCTTTCTTTTCTTAAATAGCCCCAGCTAACCAGGGCTTTTCTCAATTGTCAGGAAGACAGTGCAATTTAATAATAACTCAACTTATTACTCCCAGCTTAATCCCTCCCAGTTCCTCCAGATCAATGTCCAAAGTAATGAGAGCCATCTCCAGTTATCCTGATCTATAGCTTGCCACTGTAGTCAGATGATGCTGGAGGAGAGAGTGAGACTAGTGACTTTGCACAGTCCTCCCTCACTTAAATCTAATTCACTTGCAAATCAAGACATCACCTTCCTGATGTCCTGTCCTCTTCAAGAACAAAGAACAAAATGACATTGAGTCAGATGGTGACCAGAGCTAGAATCAAAAAATTAGAGACTAGGTGAGCTTGAAGAGACCTCATGATTATTGTCAACAGCTCAGTCAATGCTTTTATGAAAATGTTTTGCACAACTTCACATGTTCCTTCTCAGTGGGAGGGAAGGGTCACTGGATGATCTTAGGCAAATCAGCTCCCCCAGTGTCAGCAGCTCTCCAGCAGCTGCAACTCATTGGTGTATGGCAAAGAGCAACGACCAGGAAAACTGAGACCAGACTGGAAGCTCCCACTGGGGACAGCTAGGTTTGGGGGTAAACTAGACTCAAGGCAAGGCAAAAGAATTAACGGCAAAATCATAACTGGAAGCTTAGAACCAAGCAAGAAATATGAACCAAGATGGGAGAGCTGGAGGATGGATATTTCCAGGCAACAAAAGTCAGAGCAAGGTCAGAACTCTTAGATAAAGCACAGTCAGAACTCTGAGATACCACTACACACCTGTCAGATTGACTAGAGTAACAGGGAAAGATAATGTGGAATGTTGGAGAGGATGTGGGAAAACAGGGACACTGATACATTCTTGGTGGAGTGGTGAACACATCCAGCCATTCTGGAGAGCAATTTGGAACTATGCTCAAAAGGTTGTCAAGCTGTGCATACCCTTTGATCCAGCAGTGTTTCTACTGGGCTTACACCCCAAAGAGATACTAAAGAAGGGAATGTATGTGCCAAAATGTTTGTGGCAGCTCTGTTTGTAGTGGCTAGAAGCTGGAAAATGAATGGATGCCCATCAATTGGAGAATGGCTGGGTAAATTGTGGTATATGAACGTTATGGAATATTGTTGTTCTGTAAGGAATGACCAGAAGGATGAATACAGGGAGGACTGGCGAGACTTACATGAACTGATGCTAAGTGAAATGAACAGAACCAGGAGATCATTATATACCTCAACAACAATAATGTTTGAGGATGTATTCTGATGGAAGTGGATCTCTTCGATAAAGAGAACTAATTCAGTTTCAATTGATCAAAGATGGGCAGAAGCAGCTACACCCAAAAGAAAGAACACTGGGAAATGAATATAAACTGCTTGCTTTTTGTTTTTCTTCCCGGATTATTTATATCTTCTGAATTCAATTCTCCCTGTGCAACAAGAAAACTGTTTGGTTCTACAAACATATATTGTATCTAGGATATACTGTAACCTATTCAACATGTAAAGGACTGCTTGCCATCTGGGGGAGGGGGTGGAGGGAGGGAGGGGAAAAATCGGAACAGAAGTGAATGCAAGGGATAATGCAGTAAAAAATTACCCTGGCATAGGCTCTGTCAATAAAAAGTTATTTAAAAAAAAAAAAACGCACAGTCAGACATCCACAGAATATAAGAATTAGACCCAACAGTAAGACAGAAACCAAGGAGATATAATAATAAGATTAACAATCTCATATTTTAGGAAAATCTTCATGTACAAAAATATTTATAGCAGCTCTTTTTTGTGATGGCTAAGAACTGGAAATTGAGGAGATGCTTATCAACCAGGAAATATCTAAGAAAAAGTTGTGACATGTGATTGTGATAGAATAGTTCAAGAAATGATGAGAGGGATACTTTCAAGAAGAAAAACCTTGGCAAGAACTATATAAACAGATACAAAGTGAAATAAGAACCAGGAGATCTTTGTGGGCAGTATCAACAATGTTGCAATGATAATCAGCTGTGAAAGATTTGGCTACTCTTATCAATACTATGATCCAAGACAACTCCAAAAATTCAGGATGAAAAAATGCTATCCATCTGCAGAGAGAAAACTGATGAATTTTGAGTACAAATTAAAGTATAATTTTCTTAATTTTCCTTGTGTTTTTTTTTAATAGGACCAATGAGAAAATGTTTTACCTGATTTCACATGTATAATTGATATCGTATTACTTGCCTTCTCAGTGGGTGAAGAAAATGTGAGATGGAGAGTGAGAATTTTAAACTCAAAATGTAAAAAGGAAAAAATGTTAAAAATCAATAATAAATAATAAAATTTTTCAAAGATCTGTTGTACTTCCAGGGAATTAGGAAGAAATGACTTTGCTTTCTGAGATCCATGGAAAGCATTTAATTAATGTTAACTGAATGGCCAAAAAAAATTCATATTTCTCTAGGACTTGAGGTTTGCAAAGTGCTTTGTCCATATTAGCCCTATGAGGTAGATGGTACAAATGTTATCTCTGTTTTACAAATAAGAATATTGACACTGAGATAAAATGGCTTTTTCAAAGTTAAAGAAAGTCAGGACAAAATCAGAAAACCTGACTACAAGCATCTCACTCTATTTCTAACACACTGGATTGACTTTTAGCAGGAAGTTACTATTACCTAAGGACAGAATAAAACAGGGAGAATAGGAGGTCAGAGGACAATAAATAGAGCAGTACTAGCGGTGGGAGATTCAATCTCTTATTAGGAGGGAAGAGAATATGCATTTATATAGCTCCTATACTTCTGTGGCAGGCACTGTGCTAAGCATTTTAATTCTGGAGGCAGGTGCTGTCTCAGGCAAGAGCATTTACAAGATTTCTGTGGGAATCCTGGCGGCACAGAAAAGGGGCTGGACAGATCGCTGGAAAGACCTAGGTAGAGGCAATGGCAGCACCTTCTGGCCCCTAGATACTGAGGGGCAACACTCAGGATCTTATGGGTCTAATGGGAAGGGTGGCTCTGTGTGGACCCCACCCCAGGCTGGAAACCAGGAGTCCCTGGAAAGAGCTCACAGCCCATCTGCTGGTCCTGTTTAGAAAATGACACAAGAGTGGGTAGGCAGGCTGAGAAGGTTCCAACTTCTTTGGGAAATGTTGGTTTAGATGCTTCTGAAAAGGGCGAGATGTGGGCCATGTGGTGGAGGAGAGAGCCAGCCGGGCTTCTGTCTCTCCACAGCCCCCCATCTCTCCCACTCAGCAGGAGGGGACCAAAGTCCTTCCTCGAGCCACAGGTCCTGTCTCTTCAGTATAATAAACGAGGGGGCCACTGCAGATCTGAGGGTCAAAGAAGCCTTCCTCGTGACCTTCAGAGCTGATTAGAGGAGCTAATGGCACAAGCTTCATCTTATGTAAGATAACTTTGCTCTGAACCTCAATCCAGCAGGAGGGTGAGCCTAAAAAACCACTGTCAGACTCCTAGCCAGCATCACAGGCTGAGCACTGGAAGGGACTTGGGAAGCCATTCAGGCCAACCTCCTCACTTGACAGGTGAAGAAACTGAGACCGGAAAAGTTCAAGATGGTGCAGGGAGTAACAAAGACGAGACTTGAACCTCTGTCCTGACTCCAAAGCTAGTTCTCTTTCAATTGAACCACCCTACCTATCTCTGGAGTTCTGCTCCTGATTCTACCAGTGTGACTTTGGGCACGTCCCTTTCTCTCTTAAGGACTCTGTTTCCTTTTCTAAAAATAAGGGGGTTGAACTGAGATTTAAGGTCCATACTCCAGCTCTCAAAGTGATATTGCAAGGTCCCTTTCCAGCTCTGACATACTACATGCTAAGATCTGCACTGGGTCTAACATTCTATGTTCTCAGGCCCTCCCAGCTCTGACATTCCATGCTCTAATGCCCCTTCTGGCTCTGATTTTCTGTTCTGAGATCCCTTTCGGCTCTGGCATTCTATATTCAGAGATCCTTTTTCAGCTTTGATATTCCATTTTCTAAGGTCTGTTCCAGGCCTAATATTCAGCTCTGACATTCCTTGTTCTAATGTCCCTCTGCCTCTAACATTCTATATTCAAAGGCTTCTAACTTTGACATTCCATGTTGTCAGACTTCTTCCAGCTTTGATATTCCATGTTCCAAGATCTGTTCCAGACCTAACATTCCATGTTCTCAGATTTCTTCCAGCTTTGACATTCCACATTCTAAGGTCCGTACAGGCCTAATATTCCATGTTCTAGTGCCCCTTCTGGCTCTGACATTCTACGGACTGAGGTTCTTTCCATCCTATGTGCCAAGTCAGATCTGTTCTAACTCCCATGGTTCTGTGACCTAGGGGTTCTCCGGGTCTGATGTTCTGTAGTCTATATTCTAAGATCCCTTCTGATTCTAATATTCAGTGTACTAAAGTTCCTTCTGTCCCTGACAGTCTACATTCTAAAATTCTTTCCTGCGGAGATAGCCTATTCCCTTCTGAGAAATCCAATTCACACAATAATTTGCTTTCTTCCTTAGGAAAATCTTCTGTCTATACACATGACTACAGACCAACACCGCCATCTGCTGGTGCTCAGTTTAGGCTGCTCTTGTCTTAGCACATACAAAGCAGCCAGTCACAGACTTGCCATTCATTAAGAATAATGATTTCATATGAATTATACAGCAAGAATTACAAAAAATGTGCATATCCTTTGATCCAGTAGTTTCATTACTGGGATTATGTAACCTAAAGAGGGATGGTGAGAAGGGAAAAAACCTCCTGGTACATAAATATGCCTAATTTCTCCATTTATAATAAGAAAAAATTAGAAACAAACTATGTCTTCAATGATTGGAGAATGGCTAAACAAATAAAAGTATGCAGGTACAATGGGATATTATTGTACCATAAAGGATTAAGATGAAGAATTCAAAGAAATATGAAAGGAGTTTTTGACATGATTCAAAATGAAAACATAAGCAAAAGAACACTATTTTACAATCATGTAACAACAAATTCATAGTATACACCCTGTAAAGAAAAACAAAGGGAATCAAGATAGCAAGGTAATTTGGATATTATTACATTAAAGTCAATGTTTACACCTTCAGAGATAGGCTGAACCCCCTACAATCATTTACAATTTCTGATTTCTTTACATATTCATTTTTTTTAATGTCCTTTTCTTCCTCTATTTCAGCCCAAGGTCCAGTGTTCTAAGCTCTGTGTTTACAATGTTCCTTCTCAGGGGACTATATCCAAATCATAACTACCTCTTTGGCTCATTTTGCCTCCCTTCCACCCAAAATGTTTTCTGGGAACCTCAGAAAATAGCTTGTTTCTAGGTCTTCACAAATTCTATGCAAGTACCCAGCTCACAGTATCAGATACAGATCAGCTTTTATTTCATCCTCCAGAAAATACAAAACAACAGAATACAAAAGGACTTCCAGGAACCCATTAAAAGTAGATACAATTCCAAGACAAACCCTAACAACCTAGTGAATCCAAATTTCATCTCAAAGATTTCCCCAAGCCTTCTAGCTTCATAGCTCTGCCCTAAGGATAATATTCCCATTAGAAGGAAAATTAACTGGGGCTTCCTAGCATAACATCCCTTCCCCCTCCAACATTCCGATGGGTCTCACCTTCATCCCAATGACTTTAGCTTCCAGTAAAAGCAGGCAGGTAGTACAGTAAATAGAAAACTGGGCATCGAGTCAGGAAGACCTGAGACAAATTCAACCTCAGACACTTATTGTGTGAACTTGGACAAGACACAACTTCTGTTTCCCTTGATTTCCTCAATTATAAAATGCAGATAACTTTACTACCCACCTCCCAAGGTTGTTGTGAAGATCAAATGAGAAAATATTTGTAAAGTTCTTACTTACAGTGTTTGGTGATATATAAATGCGAGCAATCACTGCTGCTGTTGCCATTGCCATTACTCCCCCCTCCCTACTACCACTACCACTACAACCACCATTACAATCTTTAATAGGATGACTATTAATTACAACTTCACTCTGTAAAGTTCTCCCAAATGCCCATGTTGGGGATGTATGATCACTTTTATAGGTCTAGTACATAGAGGCTAATTTTGCTCCACAACAGCCTTAGCCAAGTAAATCAAATATCCACAGTGTCGAGTCTTAATTCCTCATCTTCAGAGTCATTAATTGGTCAACAACCCCTCTCAGGTATTCCCACTGCCCCAACAAGGAGATATGCTCAGTCATCTGAGGAGACACCCATGTCTTCCAGAGAAGATGCTGCAGAAGAACCTCATGGAGTTGTAAGATTTGACTGTTCCCCTCACGCACCAATATTAGGAAAGGAAGACTGCAGTAAAGTATGAGGTTAGATCCTGGTTCTTCTAGTAACTCACTGGGTGACCTTAATCCAGTCTCTTTCCCCAGGCCTCCTTCCAGCTCTGCTGTTCTGTGACTTTAAAACAAGTCCTGCCTAAGCCTGTGACCTCAGTAAGTCACGCTGCCTCTCAGAGCCTCAGTTTTCCCATCTCTATGATGATGCTACCTGCTCTGCCAGCTTCACAGATTTGTTGAGAAGATCAGATAAGTAAAGGGATGGGAGAATGTATGAGACTTTGCAAATGTAAAGTGCACTGGAAGCATTAAAATGATATTTGTCATTACCACAGTTTTCATCAGATTTAGGACTGGAAAGGACCATGGATTCCATCTAGTCTAATTCCCCCATTTTACAAATGAGAAAATAAGTCCAAAGAAATTAAGTAAATTGCCTGAGATCATACAGACATTAAGCAGTCTGCCAGGATAGAAGCTTAGGTTCTTTGACTCTAAAGCTCCCAGTGTCACCTTTGGCCCAAGTCAAGATGGCCCAAAAACAAGAAATATCTTATTGTTAGTAGTACTAGTAATAATAATATTAATAATAATAATAATAACTCACATTTACATAGTGTGGTTTTTTGACATGTTACCTCATTTGAGTTTCACAACCACTCCAAAGGTAGATGTTATTATTATCCCCATTTACTGAGGCAGAGAAAAATGTCTTACCAGGTGCATTCAGCTAGGAAGTGTCCAAGACAGGGTTTTGGAACCCAAGTCTCACTGATGTTGAACAATATCCTAAGCCGCCAATGGGACTTTTAAAAAAGGCAAACTCCTGGTCCCCATGAAGGGAAGCTAGCAGAAAACCAGCAACCTCCCTATACATTCTGGGTCCCAGATTGGACTCCTCCACACACCAGCTGACACCAGCTATATAAAAACCTGATGAAGCCCATCTCCAGCCCATGACACCTGCAAAGACCAGCAATGTGCCTGACAAGGAAAACATTCCTTTTATAAATACTTTGAGCATCTCTTCTGCAATTCTAAAGGTTCTGAAAGAAAGGTATGTCTCCAATCCCCAAGTGAAAAGGGAATAATAACAACAATAATAACACTAGTAGTTACATAGCCCTACTGTACAAATACTTTACAATAAATACACTTTACAAATATTATCTCATTTGATCCTTGTGACAATCCTGGGAGGTAGGTGTTATTATTGCCCCCATTTTACAGTAAGGAAATTGAGGGGAACAAAGGTAAAATGACGTTCTTGGAGGTCTGAGAACCAAATTTCAATTCCTGACTCCAGAATAGGAGGGGAGGAAGGATAAGGAGGTAGAATGGGGAAGAGAGCTATAATGTGGGACAGCTGTTGTTAGTGGCAAAGCCTACACTTCTAAGATATTTTATTCACTATGTTTCCTCTAGAAAACAACTGTCCACAGGAGAGCTCACACATCAGTAAATTATTAACAGCAATAAGGGATGTGGTTTTCTTTCCTGAGGGAAGAGACTCATGAGAGCAGCCAGCTCTTGGCATCCCAGGTAACAAAATGCAAGCTGCAAGGCAAACACTCACTTGATTTCTTTTTCAATGATTTGCTAGGGTCTTGGGTCTGAAATTCCATTGGTTTATTTTACATCTCTTTAAAAAGTCAGTGTAATCCTGTAGGATTAAAAGTGAAATGGAAAAACAGAATGAGGTAGGAAGCTGAGGTGGGCTGAATTGTAGTTCTAACTTGCTGGAGAGCTTCAAGAAAATTGCTTTCCATTCTTTGTGGTGGCAAAGAATTGGAAATAGGGGAGTGTCCATCATGTGTGGTATGGCTGAACAAATTATGGTAGCTGATTGTGATGGAATACTATTGTGCTGTAAGAAATGATGAATAGGATGCTTTCAGAAAAACCTGAGAATATATGAACTGATGCAAAGTGAAATGAGCAGAAGTAGGAGAACATTGTACACTCTAACAGCAATATTGTAAGATCATCAGCTGTGAATGACTTAACTGTTCTCAGCCCTACAATTATCTGAGCCAGTTCCAAGGAATTCATGATGGAAAATGCAATCCACCTCCAGAAAAAGAACTCAAAGAATCTGAATGCAGATCAAAGCATATTATTTTTCACCTTTTTTTTTATGATGGTGTGTTGTTGAGGGTTTTTTTTAAACTGCATTTTCTTTTACAACATGACTAATATGGAAATACATTTTGCCTGACTGTACATGTACAATCTATATCAAATTGCTCACCTCAGGAACAAGGGTGGGTAAAGAAAGAAAATTCAGAACTTAGATTTAAAAAAAAAATGTTGTGTTTTTTCACGTAATTGGGAAAAAATAAAATATTATTCAAAAAATTTTTCTCCTTTCTGGGCTTAATCAATAGACACTGACACCTATTCCTATTGTGGTATCACCATGCATCTAGTCTCCTAGGTTCACAACTTTGGCATTTTTCTCAGCTTCCCATTCTCATTTATCCCATATATAAGCAATCTATTGCCATGTCTTGTCATTTCTTCTTTCACATCTTCTCTCATATATGTCCCCTTTTCCATTCACAGTAGCCCTCATCCTAATTCAGACCCTCATCATTCTTTACCTGAACTATTCCAATGACCTCTTTATTGGTCTCCCTGCCTCAAGTCTCTTTCTTAATTCCAATTCATCTCCACAGAGCTTCCAAAGTGTTCTCTTTATGCATAAATCTGACTGTATCACTTCCCTATTTAATAAACTCTAGGAGCTCCCTATGCAATCTGGCATAAAAGATAAATTACTTTTTTTGGCTTTAAAAACCCTTCACAAATGATCTAACCATTAAGAGAGCAATTTAAAACTATGCCCAAAGGGCTATAAAATTGTGTCTATCCTTTGATCCAGCAGGCTCATTACTGAATCTGTATCCCAAAGAGATCACAAAAGAGGGAAAAGGACCCACATGTGCAAAAATGTCGGCAGCAGCCCTTTTTATAGTGGCAAATACAGTGATGAATAGACTGAAAATAGAGTGGATTGCCCAACAGTTGGGGAATGGCTGAATAGATGCATATGAAAGTAATGGAATATTGTTTTATAAGAAATGATGAACAGGCTGATTTCAGAAAAGCCTGGAAAGACCTACATGAACTAATGCTTAGTGAAGTGAGCAGAACCAGGACAACATTGTACATAGCATCAGTAAGATTATGTGATGATCAGGTGTGATGGACTTGGTTCTCCTCAACAATGCAGTTGTTCAAGGCAATTCCAATAGACTTGAGATGGAAAAATATCAGAGAACTATGGAAAATCAAAACAGTATTTTTCACTTTTTTGTTTATTTGTTTGTTTGTTTGTTTTCCTCATGTTTTTTTTTTTTTGTCTTTTGTTCTGATTTTTCTTGCACAACATGACAAATATGGAGAGATGCTTAAAAAGATTGCACATTTTTAATCTGTATCAGACTGTTTGCTGTCTTAAGAAAGGGGAAAGGAAGGGAGGGAAGGAGAAAAATTTGGAACACAAAATCTTATAAAAATGAATGTTGAAAACTATCTTTACATGTATTTAGAAAAATAAAATACTACTGAGAGAAAAAAAAAAAACCTTTACAACCTGACTAATTTATAATCTAGTTTTATTTTCCATTTTCCCTAATTATACATGCTACAGTCAAACCAAACTGACTTTCCTACTGTTCTCACAAACAAACCTCATCACCTATTTCCCTGCCTTTACCCTGTCCAAATTCCATGACTGGAATATGCTCCTTCCTAACCTCTTCCTCAAAGAATCCCTAGTTTCTTTAAAAATTCAGCTCAAGCACTACATTCCACACGAAGCCTTCCATCATCTCCCGGAATGCTCTAGTTCTTCCTTCCCAAACCACCCTTATATTTGTTTTATATTTATTCTGTGTGTACCTATATATGTACATGTTATCTCCCTCATAGAATATGAGTCCCTTAAGGACAGAGACTACTTCATTTTTTCCTTTGTATTCCTAGGGCCTGGCACATAGTAAATGTTTAATTATTACTTCATGATTAATTGCTTGCTTGCTTCCAGTTCAACTACTGTGAATCAAAAAGAAGAGATTTCTTCCTAATATTTGAATACAGCTATACCCTCTAAGTCTTCTGTTCTCCAGGCTAAAGTGGAAAGAAATTCCATTTCATTCAAGCAGTCCTCCAATGGTATGATTTGTGCAAATCACTTAATTCTCTCTCTGCCTCAGTTCCCCCATCTGTAAAATGGGGTTCTAATAATAGCACCTACCTTCCAGGATTATAATAATATTGGCAAAACACTGCAAATCTTAAAGTGCTATATAAATACTAGCTATTATTATTTATTGAGATGATGAATATAAAGTTCTCTGATTTTTTTTTTTCAGACACAGGAGCTCATAAAGAACATTTACTAAAGCAAAGAGAAGTTATAATCTGTATCAGTGGAGATACAATGGAGATGAAAGAGATGAGGTGAGATCTGACAGTTGGGAAAATCGAGTAAGGCTTCATCTACTTCAGAGTTGGAGTAGGCCTGAAAGACTTTAAGCATTGAATCAAGGGCATACCTAAGTCCTCTTCCTCCTAACCTCCTATGACATCAGTGTCTCCCTATTTCAGCCAAATATGGGCAACTATGTACTTATTGGTCAAGTTCAATTTCTTGGGTAGTTAGAATGTAAAATCCTCAGCCAATAAGGATGAGGGTCAGTGGTGGGAGGGGGGTATCTGCGTTAAGGATTAAAAGTGTTGACCCTGCCCCCTATGGTGCTTCCTCCCTTCTATTGTCTGCTGGATGGGTGGGATACCCTTCTCGAGAGAATGTATAATAAACTTTGCTTTGCTTCTAGAGAACGCTCTACCTTTTTTTATTAAATGGTTTATTAAATTTTATTAAATTAAAAATTAAATTTATTAAATAAATTTTATTAAATCACCATTTCTGAACCACACATTGATATATCAAAGTAAGTATACATTTACACAAAAGGCAGTATGATAGAGTGGAAAGAGCAAATTCTCTGAGGCATATTAGCACTGGGTTCAAATCTCAACCTAGATACTTACTATCTGTGAATTTGGCCAATCACTTCACCTCAATAGGCCTCAGTATTCCAATTATAAAAATAATCAAGTTAAACTAGATCTCTCAGCTCCAGGTCTGTGATCTCTGCCTACTTAAGATGTCTAAGAGTTTTTTAGAGCTCTTTTATGAATTTGTGACTCATCTTGTTGAGGTTGGGAAGGGGACCCCAAAAGCCCCAGACCAGTGTCACAAAGTCTCAAAAAAATTTGCAGGCTTGAATCCATCTCCTAGTCAAGGGGCAAAGTTTTATTGAAAGTAATGTGACGTCATTACTAAGCAGACTGAATTCTAAGGGAATCCAGTAATGGAACAGAACCCAGGAGAATCATTTTATCCAGCTTCTATCAGAGATAGGCTAATTCTACAGTTCAAGGGTTGGACAATGGTAAGGTAATCCAGATGAATTGAGGGTGGTCTCCAAAATTTGATTATCACTGACCAGATTACCAGTCAGAAATGAATTGAGGAATGGTCTTATTCACTAATTATCTCAGGAGGTTGCTCTGTGGGAGTTTCCTGAGGCCAGAAGCTATCTGACTAAGGAATGGTCAGAATCAGATTGGGAGTTTCCTGAGGCAGACTCCAAAACCAAAAGTTTTAGGGTTTCATATTACATCATTTTCCCATTCCCCCTCCCACCTCAATCTCACCTCTGCCTCTTACATGGCATAATAGGTAGAATTCTGAACCTTCTATCTGGAACTCTGCAGTTCACATCTTTCCTCAGACAATTGCTATATGACCTGGCATAGTTACATAATCCCCAAACCCCAGTTTTTCCATCAGTAAAATGGGCGTGATAATACCTGACTTCATGGTGTTGTGGTGAGGATCATGTGGGACAATAGAAGTGACCCTCTGTGACCTTTGTAAATGGCAAAAGATGTGCAGACATAAAAGATATTACTATTAGCATCAGCATCAGCACTAAATCTGTGACCCAGGCTAAATCTGAAATGTGGATTTAATTACTGCATCTACACCAAGCCACCAAGAAACTATTTTATTTTATTTTATTTGGGGGGGGGGGGAGGGGAATGGTCTATGATGTAGTTTCAGAGTTGGAAACAAGGTGATCAGTCTGTGCCTGTACCTACGTAGGTGTGGTGGGATCAGATAAGATCAGATCAAACCAAAACAGACCGTTCCAAGGAAAATAAAAATAGATTCTGAGTCATTATACCAAAATTTACAAAGAGGACTCTGTTCTAGTCTCTCTACAGACCCCAGGGTCTTGTCCTTCCCCTACCCATCAGGATATTATCCCCAGTCCTCACTCCACGCTTCTAGTCCTTGAACCACAATCAAATCAAACCTGGGAAAGAGCGCCTCACCTATTTCCATTAGGCTTTATCTCTACCTTTATCACATAACTTTCCCAAGGAATGCAACCCTCCCAGACAACCATTCTCCATACATGCAGTCTCTCCAATTAGAAGGTAAGCTCCTCGAGGTAAGGGGGGAAAAAAATCAAGAGGCCAAAAAGAAAGAATTCAAGTCCCATAGTCAGGATCAGGTCCAATTTAATAGCTATCTCTAGGAAAAAGTGGAGAACTTGGAATATGGTATTCTAGAAGGCAAAGGATGTAGACTTACAATTAAGAAAAACTTATCCAGCAAAACCAAATATAATCCTATGGGGGGAAATGAATCTTTCAGGAAAAAGAGAGAATTCCAAACATTCCCAATGAAAAGACCAAAGCTGTAGAGGAACTTTAAAGTATAAATATGTCAAGAGAAACATAAAAAGGTAAACATAACAATCATAAGGAACTAAAAAAAGGATAAGCTAGAGGGCACAGTAGATAGATGCTAGGTCTAGTTAGGAAGATACATCTTCCCGAGTTGAAATCTTACTTCAGACATTTACCAGCTCTGTGTGACCCTGGACAAATCACTTAACTCAATTTGCCAATTCTTCATCTGTAAAATGAGCCAGAGAAGGACATAGCAAATCCCTCCAGTATCTTTGCCAAAAAAAAAAGAAAGAAAGAAAAAGAAAGAAAAAAGAAAAGAAAAAAAAATTTTTTAAGAAAATAATTATAGTCAGACATGACTGAAAAATGACTGAACAACAAGGATAAACTATTTACATCTAATATGGAGAAATGATACAAGTACTCAGTCACTAAACACCATCAAGCATCATGGAGGGAATCTAATTAGACAGAGGATCTAGAAGTGGTTATGTTATGTCTTGATGATTTTAAAAGAAGAATGGAAAGGAAAAGAAAGAATAACATATTGTAATGCCGGAGAAACTGAGGCAGGAGAGAGATTAGAGAGTTTTTAATATTTTATTAATTGGAGAGTAAGATTGACTGGACAGGACTCTCGTCTCAGATTATCCAGTGCAGTATGGGAGAATCTCAAATCTTTAAGTACTTTTTGGAGACAAAGAAGAAGGGAGGGAAAGTTTTTTTATCAGGGAGGGGAAACCATAAAATCTAAAAATTCCAGAGACAAAGAAGTAAAGATATCATGGGTTAATCTTGGAATATTCTAAAGGAATATTGTAAATCCATAAAAGAATCAGGAGATCTACACTTTTATCTTGCTAATTTATAACCCGAGAGGGAAGAGACAGAACAGTCAAGGAAATTGGGACAGGGAAACTGAGTCAGGACAGTTAAAGAGAACTGTGGCATAACAATATTAGGGAAGGAAAAAGTGAGGCAGGTTAGGGAAATTATCTCACATAATCAGGGTGCAAAAGTAGACTTTTTTCTACTAAAAGGATACACAAACAAAGAGGAAAGGTTGGTGGGTATCTGAACTGGTCAAAAGAAGGAAGGATACACAGAGTTGAATACAAAAATATATTTCGCTCAAAAAAGAAATAGAAGGAAAGGGGGAATTGGAAGAAGGATAAATTAAAGGAGGAATTAATCTTATGCAAAATACACACTAAATAAGAATGTACAAAAATATTTATAACAGATCATTTATGAAGGCAAAAAGTTGGAAAATGAGGGGATGCCTGTCAACTGGAGAACAAATTATGGTACTTAAATGTGAGAGAATACTATTGTGCTATAAGAAATAATGAAGGGGAAGATTTCAGAGAAATCTGGGAAGACATATGAATTGCTATAAAGTGAACAGAATCAGGAGAACAATTTGTACAGAAATATTGCAAAAACTTAGACTGAAAGAAATTCTGATCTATTCAATGACAGATTGTAATTCCAGAGGATTCATGAAGAAAAGTGCTATTCATCCTCTGATAGGGAGGTACACACAGAATGCAGAATAGACTTTTTTGTTTGTTTTAGATATGGTCATTGAGGAAATTGTGTGTGTGTGTGTGTGTGTGTGTGTGTGTGTGTGTGTGTGCAAAAAGAAAAAAGAAAGCTGCCAAAGATGGGTTGTTTAAAAAAATAGAAAAGTAAGAAACAATTGAACCTGGATATCATAAATACAGTTTTTGAGAAGAGGCTCATAAAACAATGGAATGGCAGGCACCAAATAACATCACTAAAATATTAAATCCGCCATATTCTACTGTTAATTAAAATAGAAGTTGTTTCCAAATCAACTATATCTATATACTCTGACCACCATCTTTTTAGAAAGAAAATCAAAATCAATGCTCATTTGGAAGAAAATTTTAAAATGAGAAGATATGGCATAAAATTGAGGCAACTATCTTATTTAACCAAGCTGACAAATAGGAAATGAATAAAAAAAAATTTTTTTTAAACAGACATGGACACAGAGTGTCATCATTTCCTAATGTAGTTTTGCTAAAGTAAATCAGTTGACAAAATGAGACTAAAAGGGCATAGAAATCAATTCAGTCATCAGTTTAGAATGAATGTAATATTACTGCCCTGTAAGTAATATGATTCACCCAGAGAAGCATGGGAAGATTTATTTATATGAACTCAGGCAAGATTAAAGTAAGCAAGAAGCAATAAAACAATATACTCAACTATATATATGTAAAGAACAATAACCAATCAAAACCAAATTCTGCACTTGACCTCATATGTATAATTAAGCTATTACTTGCCTTCTCAACTAGTGGGAGTATAGGCAGGAAGTAAAGTGAGAATTTGGAATTCAAAATTAAAAAAAAAAAGTTAAAAATAAATAATTTGGAAAACTGAATGCTCTGAAATCATAATGACCAAGCTTGGTGCCCCAAAAAAGATATGAGGTCTCTAAGTATGGAACACTATGTATGTGTATATATATATACATTTAGACTTTTTAATGTGTTGATTAATTTTGCGAAACGTTTTCCCCCATTTTTTCAAGTCTTTAAGGCTGTCTCTCTGATATTGGAAATGGGAAGGTTACATTAAGAAATATAAATCATATAAAAATAAAACGTATCAATAAAAATTTATTTTTTTAAAAAAATCTCATAGAAGAGGAAAGGTTAGGATCAGTTTCATAAAATGAGAAGAGGCAAAAAGAAAAGTTGACAAAATGATTGGTGAGAGACCTAACTAAGCCAGATTACCTTGGGAGAACATAAGAATGACATAGGGATGAAGAAAACAAACAGATGAAAAATGGGAACTATCTGTCAAGATTTATATAACAAAATGTTTTCTCCCTCAAGGATGGCAGAGCTACCACATGTGTCCTCTGACATCCTAATTCCTAATGCACTACATAAGAAAATATCATGGACTCTCTTGTGGACCAAGTACCCTCTACAACTTACCCAAAGTAGTCACCAAGCCTTTATTTGAATACTTCCATGAAGGGCAAGTCCCCCTACATCCCAGAAAAGCCCATTCCATTTTGGCAAGAGCCCTGACACTAAGTTTAGATCATTTGGCAATGTCCATCTGAAGTTTCTGGTTCTGCCCTCTAAGGCCAGAAGAACAAATCTACTTCCTCCACATGACAGCCTATCAAAATATACAACTATTATGTCTACCCTGCACCTTCTCTTCCTTCAACTGATCATCATAGAACGTGAACTTTAAAGGCCTTTCACCATGCTGGTTACCTTTTCTCAATACTCTCCAGCTTTATCAATATCCTTTCTAAAATAGTGTCCAGAACTCAACATAGTGCTCCATGTAATCTGACCAGGCCATGGTGGGACTCTCACCTCCTAATTCCTGAAATCTATACATCTCTCAATTTAACCCGAGTGTATAATTTTAAGTTTCCAACCTGCTGATGTCTCCTATTGAGTTTATTGTTATTATTAAAATTCCTAGATCTTTTTTCAGACAAGCCACTGACTAACCATGATTCTCCATCTTATCTTTGTGAAGCTAATATTTTGAATCCAAGTACAAGACTTTATTTACATTAATTGTAATGCCAGAGAAACTGAGGCAGGAGAGAGATTAGAAAGTTTTAATATTTTTATTAATGGGAGAGTAAGATTGACTGGACAGGACTCTCGTCTCAGATTATCCAGTCAGACAGAGATAAGTATACTGGGACCAAGGAATCCATATTGGTCCCAGGGCTGGAGGACCCAAAGAATCCAGCATCCAGCATACAGCTGCCAGATGCCATTCTCCAGCAATGAATGGAGGAACCCCAACTTCTTAAATACCTTTTTGGAGACAAAGAGAAAGGGAGGGAAAGTTTTTATCAGGGAGGGGAAGCCATAAAACTCTAAAAAACCAGAGACAAAGAAGTAAAGATATCGTGGGTTATCTTGGAATATTCTAAAGGAATATTGTAAATCCTTGAGGACACAAAACAGTCAGGAATCCACTCTCTTATCTTGCTCATTTATAAGAGATTGAGACAGAACAGTTAAGGAAACTGAGACAGGGAAACTGAGTCAGGACAGTTAAAGAGAACTGTGGCATAACATTATCTCTTTCAAATTTCATCCCACAAGATTCAATCATGTCCTAACCTGTCTAGATCTTTCTGGATCCCTACTTTGTGATAGCTGAATCAAAAACAAGTTTGCTAAAGATGTCGATTTTACTTTTATCCATGTTGGACTGCAAAATATTAAACAGCACAGGGTTAAAGGCAGATGCTCTGGAGCACTCTACAAGTGACCTTTTGTCTTCAACCATAGAGATGTTCTTCAACCATAAAACTAGTTCAAAATCCATGTAACTGTACTGTTTCTAATACAGCTCTCCCCATGAGAATAATTAGGGAGACTTTAATCAAATTATTTGCTTTAAAAATAAAAACAAAAAAATGCATAGATACAGAAAACCCTTCATCTGACCACACTGGTAGTCATAATAAATAAATAAGATCACCCTGACATGGCCTGTTCTTGAAGCTATGCTAGCTTTCTGTGGTTTTTGCTTCTCTGTCTCAGATATTCCTTAACCATTTCTTTAATTGCAGGTTCTAAAATTTTGCCATATTTTAAAGGGTTATAGTTTGCAGATTCCAATCTCTTCCCTTTTTTGAAGACTAAGACAACATCAACCCTTCTCCTATTCTGCTGTGCAGCTCCAGTTCTTTGTCATCTTTCAAATATCATCCAAAGTCCCCCAGCTTCCAGAAAAGGTACCAAAGAAAGCCTAGTAAGTCAGGGTCTTCTTCTCTTCAGATCTGCTAGGTGATGCAGAGGATAGAGCATTTGACCTAAAGTTAGGAAAATCTAGTTCAAATCTGGCTTCAGACATTTGCTAGTATCTGATCAAGTCATTTAATCTCTGTCTGCCTCAGTTTCCTCAACTACAAAATGGGGATGACGATAATAATCGCACTGATTTCATATTGTTATGAATATCAAAAGAGATAATATTTATAAAGTGCTTAAGACAGTGCCTAGCCCATAATAGGTGCTAAATAAATGCTTGTTTCCTTTCTAATCAATTCCTCAATGCACTCAAAATTGTGTTGCCTCCAGCACTGTTCTCCTCAATTTATGTCAATAAGCATTTTTTAATCACAATTTTATGCAAGACATTATGCGAGGGATAAAAAAAATAATAATAATAACTTTTTAAAGAGTTTATATTCCTGAATTTTTTTTAAGTAGAGATTTTTCATGCTGGAGATTACATAACATTATGAGGAGCATTCTCAGGAGATATGAAGGAGAGGAAGAAACTGAATGATTGGGAGGAAATTACAGATATTATTACTCCTGGAAAAAAAAGTAATTCAGAAGACAGAAATAACTATCAGCCTATATGGCAACTTCGCTATCTCCACAAAATCTTTATGAGAATAATCTACACATATATATCAAGAACATCTTGATGAAGGAATGAGCAAGGAAAGGGAAGACTGTCATGAACAACATTTTGCAATTACATAAGTGAGGGAGAAACCAAACAGTAAGCACCCTGCTTGTTGACTATAGAGAGAAGGCAGCTACTTCATTACAAGGAGAAAAGGTCAGTCAATAAACCACCAAATCTTTAAGTTCTTATCATAAGTCAGGCTCAATGCACAGGTAAGAGAGGCAAAAATAATCCTTACCCTCAAAGAGTTTACTTTCTATTTGGAGAAGACAAGATGAGAGGAAGAGAAAAAAAAATTATTATATATATCCACACCCACCCATGTAAAAAATATTTGTATTGCATTGTATAATATATATTCACACACCCATATACGGAGACAAAGAAAAAGAGGGAGAGAAGGAGAGAGAGAAAGAGAGAGAGAGAGAGAGAGAGAGAGAGAGAGAGAGAGAAACGAGAGAGAGAAGCGAGAGAGAAACGAGAGAGAAGCGAGAGAGAGAAAGAGAGAGAGAAGCAAGAGAGAGAGAAGAGAGAGAGAGAGAGAGAAGCAAGAGAGAGAGAGAACGAGAGAGAGAAGCAAGAGAGAGAGAGAGAGAGAGAGAGAGAGAGAGAGAGAAGAGAGAAGGAGGAAGGAAAAGGGAAAGGGGGAGAGAGGAGAGAAAAGAGGAGAGGGAAGAAAGGGAGGGAGGGAGGAAGGGAGAAAGGAAGGAAAGAGGAGGGACAGAAACAGACAAAGAAACAGACAGAAAGAGAGAGAGGATGTTAGCAAGACTTCTTCCTGAGTTCAAACATGACTTCAAACACTTACTAAGCTATGCACACTTTTCTCATCTGTAAAATGAGCTGGAGAAAGATGGTAAACCACTCCAGTATTTTTGTCAAGGAAATCCCAAATGGGGTCACCAAGAGGAGGAAATGACTGAAATGACTTAACAATAAGAAAACTATAGCAGATCAGTGTCAGGTTTGTGAGTGAGTTTGTTGGTAGTTTTAACCAACGTCAGGACTATATTCAGAGAAACTTTAAAACAACAAAAATAATCATTTTCAAGCATCCGGGTTGTTTTAGAGGGTTTTTTTTTTTTTTTATTGTTTTTCTTTTAGTATTTTTAAATCTATTTCATACAAATCCTAGCTTAATTTAAGAAATCTATATTTTCTATCTATGCCTTTAGCAATATCACTTATTCAAGATATTGACCTTGTAAGAAGGAAGCCTTTTCCATGCACCTCAACACTGATCTATATGAATGAATTGTTTTTCGAGGAACATGTAATAAAGAAACCAACTGAATTAAAAGATCAAAATCCTGTGTCCTCTAGAGACAAAAAGATGGAAAATTGATCTGAGGACAGCCTAGTTGAGCTAAACATGGTCCTGTTATTCTATAAAGCCAAAACACAACAATTTTGTCCAAGTAAGGGTAATTCCCATTCCTCTGTAATGCCGGAGAAACTGAGGCAGGAGAGAGATTAGAGATTTTTTAATATTTTATTAATGGGAGAGTAAAATTGACTGGACAGAACTCTCATCTCAAATTATCCAGTCAGACAGAGATAAAGATATACTGGGACCAAGGAATCCATGTTGGTCCCAAGGCTGGCGGAGACTGTCATCCCAAAGAATCCAGCGTCCAGCATACAGCCGCCAGCTGCCAGCAATGAATGGGAGAATTTCAAACCTTTAAGTATCTTTTGGAGACAAAGAAGAGAGAAAAGGCGGGAAAGCCTCAGTTAGGATGGGGAGGCCATAACCCAAAAAAACCAGAAACAGGATGTCTAAATACACAGATGTCAGTGTCACAATAAAGATATTCATTGATAAAGATGTCAGGGAAATATCTTGAAATATTTTAGAGGGATATTGTAAATTCTTGAGGACAGAAAAGAGTCAGGAGGTCTACTCTCTTGTTTATCTTGCTAACAATTTATAACCTTAGAGCAAATGGTCTTCAGTCTTAATGGACCAAAAGGGGGGGAGTTTACTTAGGGGATTGAGACGGAACAGTTAAAAAAACTGAGACAAGGGAAATTCGTACAGGGAAACTGAGTCAGGACAGTTAAAGAGAACTGTGACATAACACCTCTAGCACCTTCCAATTTAGAAAAGACTTTACTTAAAGCGTAAGAGTAAGGGAGCCTATTATTATTCCCATTTTAAAGAAGGGAAAACTGAGGCAGGAAAAGTGATTTGCCTGAGGTTATAGAAATGTCTTGAGGAGCTAACTCCTGTCTTTTGGCCCAAATTTCGGTGTCCCTTCCTTCATATAATGTTGTATTTGTAATACATTAGGCATGTATTAGAAGGCCGCAGATTTCGACAACATGGTGAGAAGTCCAAGTTAAAATATATTCTTTGCAGTATTTCATTATTTTCGACTCAAACTAGGCTTAGAAAGTTCATTCATTCAAACTCTTGTCTCTCAGAAGTCTCCAGGGGACTTGTCTTAACAAGTAGATAAGGATGATTGTAATTAGCATATCAATTGTATGTAAATGGAGCTTCTAAAGCCCTTGAAAGTGCTAGAAAAGTTTCATAGAATTTTGAGCTGGAAGGGACCTCAGAGACTTCTCTTTTTACTCTCAAGTATTTCAAACATCTCCCCTGTGGTCTTGTCCACATTATTGATTTGTCTAGTCTGTAAAGAAAAGGGTCTGTTTTAAAATGTAAACTTCAGTTGAGCCAAGTTGGCTGATTCTAAGTCAGGGGGGCCTTCTACTTGTATTGCATGTATGAATATGATGAATAAATTCAAGTTCACTATCTCCGTCCCCTCCAAGATTCTCTCTCAGTCTACATTTTTAAAGCCTGAACTCTCACAAGCTCATAGATCAATAGCAGAAGAGATCTTCCTGGGTTCAATCCATTCAATGGACAAATTAGGAGCCTAAATAGCCTGCCTGCAGGATTTAAAGCCAGCTTAGGGTGGGGGCTCTGTCCACTTAACTGATGAGGTCAGCAGCCAACTGGCGGAGTTCAGTAGCAGTTGTTTTCTCCTCGCCAGAAGGCATCTTTATATATGAGAAGTTACAGACAAAATGAAGAGATAAAGTAGAGACCAGGAGCGGTAAATATGAAATAGTATCAGGAGAAAGGGAATACACCAAGAGAATGCCCTTAGCTGGGGGGCTAAATCCCCAGAGGAGCTTAGCACCCTAAAAGAGTTAGCGATAACAAAGGCATGGAGGAAGGAGTGAGAGGAAAGACACTAGGAGAAGGGGTAGAAGGGAAGTGAAAGGAAAAACATCATCAGGCAGAATGCCGTCATGGCTAACCCCACAGGGATTCAGCAGATGACAGAGGTCATGGGCAGATTTATAGGGCAAATTTGACAGCCTAACTTGGCTTTCTGAATGATAAAATAAGGTGGAGTTACAAAAGACCTCCAGAGGGGATGGGACTGTAGCTAAACTGATTCCCATCAGTGACCATCCCTACTTGCTTCAGGGAGTATTCTGATCTTATCAGCTCTTCTGGCTTTCTCTGATAACCCCAGCCAGTTACCAGAACCTCTTCAGAACCATACTGCAAACATCTTTTTAGCCTACCTTCTCTCTGCCTATGATCAATCTATATTTAATTCAATAAATACTTAGTAAGCACTTACTATATACCAGAAACTGCTAAGCCTTAGGAATAGAAAGAGGCAAAAAGTCCCCATCCTCAAAGAGCTTACATTCTAATGTGGAAAACATGTAAACAAATACAAATATATAGGATAAACAAAGTAATTAAGAGGGAAGGCACTAGAATTAAAAGGGATTTGGAAAGGCTTGCAGTAGGAGGTAGGATTTTAATTGGGACTTTAAAAAAACTAAAGTGTTGACTCACAATGGAGGAGAAAAAACTTTCCAGACTCCAAGGACTGCCAGAGAGAATACCCAGAGTCCAATGATGGAGCGTCCTATACAAGGAACAATCAGACCAGAATTCCTGGATTAAAAATCCCCTGTTAGGGGAACAGTCAGGTATAAACAGATCGGAAAGGTAAGAAGGGATTAGGTCATGGAGGGCTTTGAGTGACAAACAGAGCACTTTGCTCCTAGAGGTGATAGAAAGCCACAAGAGTTTCTTAAGTGGGGGTGTGTGGGTCAGAAACCATTAATAAAACAACTGGATAGATCTCTAGAAGCAAAGCAAAGTTTATTTACGTTCTCGAGAACGGGCATCCAACAATCAAGCAGACAATCAAAGGGAGGAGGCACCGTAGGGGGTAGGGTCGGCGCTTTTATCCCTAACGCAAATTCCCCCTCCCACCACTGACCCTCATCCTTATTGGCTGAGGATCTTACATTCTAAACGCGGGAACTACCCAAGAAATTGAACTGGCCAACAAGTACATAGTTGCCCATATTTGGCTGAAATAGGGAGGATAACAAGAAGGGGACTTAAGTATGCCCTTGGGGGCTAACAGGGAGGGGATAGCAGGAAGACTTTAAGTATGTCCTTAAGATAGCAGGGAGGAGACACTTTGCAGGGAGGAGACACTAAGTATGCCCTTGACCTTAAAGTCCTTCAGGCCTACTCAAACTTTGAAACAGATGAAGCCTTACTCGATTTTCGCAACTGTCTTGAAAGATCTCATTTTATCTCGTTCAGGGGAGATTGGTAGGTAATGTTTGGGGCAATTGCACCTACCCAAACTGACTACTCAGGAGTCGCTCCAAATGATGTACAGAAAGAATTTATTAGAATCTCGAGAAGCGGACCGTCCTGGCCTGTGGGCCCGAAAGGACAGCAAAGATACCCACAGGAGGAAGTCATTCACTTGAAGATGCTTACAATTTGTATACATTTCAGACAAAGAACCCCCAAAATCCCACCCTCTATAGGCTGTGATTGGTTACATAAACCTTTATCTCCCTATTTGGTCAGTGGAATGCAATGAAAAAGGTGATATAGAGCTTCAGCCACTTAATTCCTTCTTTGGACAATGGAATGCAGTCCAGGTCTCATCCAAAATCACGTGACTGGGGTCTATAGGCCTGATCTACTTTAGTTAACAGTCTCTGATCAATATGTGCTCAATCTGTAAGTTCTTCACCTTTCCACACAATAACATGATCACATTTGTATTTTAAGAAAAGTTCTTCAATTCCTAGGTTAAGGAGAAAATATTGGAAACACACACACACACACACACAAAAAAAAAAAAAATTTAAATCATGGAACCACAATGTTGAGATTGGGAAGGGGATCCCAAAAGTCCCAGACCAGTGTCACAAGGTATCTCAAAAGAATTTGCAAGCTTGAACCCATCTTCTAGTCAAGGGGCAAAGTTTTGTTGAAAGTAATGGTATGGAGTAGTAGGTGGGGCAGTGGATAGAGCACCAGCCCTGAAGTCAGGAGGACCTGAGTTCAAATCTGACCTCAGACACTTAACACTTCCTGGTTGTATGACCCTGAGCAAGTCACTTAACTCCAATTGTCTCAGGAAAAAAAAAAAAAAAAAAGTAATGGTACACCATTACAAAGCAGACTGAATTCTAAGGGAATCCAGTAAAGAAACAGAACCAAGGAGAGTGTTTTATCCAGCTGTAAAAGCTAGTTCTACACCTCAGGGGCTAGGAAGTCTATCACTGACATGTGAATTAGATTCCAGATTGAGGAGTGGTCTTCAAAATTTGATCATCACTGACCAGATCATCAATCAGCAAATCTGAGACATAGTCTATTCAAAATCAGACAGATTGGGCATGGGAGTTTCCTGAGGCAGACTCCAAAACCAAAAGTTTTAGGGTTTCATATTACATCAACAATAAGGATTATAAAAGACCTAGCAGCAACTATACTGAAGGACCATAGGTCTTGGAATAGGAGATTCCACACAGCAAAAGAGCTGGGGTTAGGACCAAGGGTCACTTACCCAACAAAGTTAATTATAATCCTTTATGAAAAGAAATATATTCAGTGAACTGAAACACTTTCAGGCATTTGTGACAAGAACAGCAGAACTTACGGGAAAAATTGGTACAGAAGAAATTAGTAGGGGTAGTGATAGAATAGGTTAAAGAGGGAATATATATATATATATATATACATACACAAAAGTCCAAGTTTTTTCATGTTTTTCTCAATCAACCAGCTCGTCATTTTTTGTATCACAGCAATATTCCAATGCAATTACATTCTATCTGAGACTGTTTACAAAAGATTCCCCCCAATATCCTACATTCCTTTTGTTCTTGGCTGCTAGGTTTTATTTATATGAGAAAATTTTAATGTAAAAGTCAAAATTATCCATTTTGTACTTCAAGAATGCTCTTGCTTTATAATATAGTTAAGGTCTGATGCTGCTAAATCTACTTTTTTTACATTTTATTTATCTGTTTATATATATATATATATATATATATACATATATATGTATATACATATATATATATATATATATCTTTAAAAGTATAAAAGTTTTCAAATACAGAAAGAAATAAGAGGGAAAGGGAATAGAACAGGAGAAGGGAGGGCATAAGGGAGAGATTTTTGGAGTGGACAAGTTAAGGAATAGGAGGGCTAGGTAGCTAATAGAAGTAAATCAGAGGAATGTGGAGGAATGAAAATAGGGTGAGAAGGATAAAAGAAAAATAGGAAAAAACACACAAGTGATAATAGCTTAGAATGTGAATGGGATGAATTTACTCATAAAATGGAAATTATAGAAGACTAAAAATTTAAATTCAACACTACATTGCTTTCAGGAAATATAATAAAAATGACAGATACACACAAAGATAAAAAAGGAAAGTAGTAGATTTATTATGTAAAAAAGCAGGGATAGTAATTATGATCTCAAAGTTAAAACTAAAATAGATATAGAGAAAAAATAGGGAAACTATATTGTGTCAGCTATATTGTTTAATATTATTTTAGACTATTTAAAATAACAATTTAAAATGAATTTATTTTAGACCAATTTAAAATTAAATTTAAAATAGACTATTAAAATAATTGAATCTATTTAATAAGTGCCATCCTAATTAAATTACTTTAAAATTATCTTACCAATTTAGAAAAAAATAATAGCAATGTTTATATGGAAGAGCAGGGACTTCAAAGAAAACAGATAAATAAAATGTAAAAAAAGTAGATTTAGCAGCATCAGACCTTAACTATATTATAAAGCAAGAGCATTCGTGAAGTATAAAATGGATAATTTTGACTTTTACATTAAAATTTTCTTATATAAATAAAACCTAGCAGCCAAGAACAAAAGGAATGTAGGATATTGGGGGGAATCTTTTGTAAACAATCTCAGATAGAATGTAATTGCATTGGAATATTGCTGTGATACAAAAAATGACGAGCTGGTTGATTGAGAAAAACATGAAAAAACTTGGACTTTTGAAGGAAAATGCTATTTTCTTCAGAGAAAGATGACAAGTGGAAATAAGCATAGTATGGTTTTACATATATGTATATATTTATAGATTTCTTTGTGTGTGAATCCATGCTTAATTGTAGCTTTCTTGGGGGGGAAGGAAAAGTGGGAGGGGTGAAAAGTAGGGGGAGGAAGAGGAAAAAATTAAGTTAAAAGGGCACACAGCCCAAGACAAAAGAAAAACCTACAAGGACATACACAAAAAAAAAGCTGTGTAGCTTTAAAAGCAATATGCAATATTTATTATATGTTTTCTTGAAATGGAAATTTAGCTTTATATTGAATCCTCTCTTATGTTCTACTGTGCACTTATCAATGGTTTTTTTTTTTTTTCTCAATTTGCATTTAAGTTTAAAATAAATATCAAAATTTATGGGAAAAAAAACCACAAAAGTTTAAAAAAGAAAGAGATGCTTATATTAGTGGCAGGTTAGATGATGTGGAGAAAAACTTGATGCAAGCTACTGAGCTGATGTGGACCAGCACTAAAATGGAGGCAGTGTCATAAGAGAGAAGAGATCATATCAAGAGAATTTGCAAAGGGGAAATGAATAAGTCTTGGCAACAAATTGGGAAGAAGGGAGAAATAGTGAGGAATATAGAATGACTCCCAGTTTGCAAACCAGAAGGACTGGGAGGATAATGTTGCCCTCTACAGCAATAGGGAAGGTAGGAAACAGGAGGTTTAGAGAGAAAATAATGAATACTGAGTTTAAGAAGTCTATTGAACATCCAATTTTAGAAGTCTGAAAGGTAGTTGAAAATGCAAGATTAGAGATTAGGAGAGAGATTGGGGTGGAAAGGTAGATTTGAGAATCATCAGCTAGAAACAGTAATTAAATGTATGGGAACTGATAAGATCACCATAAAGAAAAAGTATAGAGAGAGAAGTGAAAGACCAAACGTGATAGAATACCTATAGCCAGAGGGTCTAGAGAATCTGTCCTCAGAAGCGCTTGTTAGAGGGAGGATATAGGGGAGGATACAGCAAAGGAGACAGAGGAGGGATCAAAGTAATAGGAGGAGAGTTTCAAGAAAGAGAGATTCAGTGTTAAAGGCTGCAAAGGGGTCAAGGAGAATGAATTCTGAGAAAAGATCATTAAGTTGGGTAACTAAGAGATCATTAGTAAGTTTGTAGAGAACTGTTTTGGTGGAATAATGTCAGAAACCAAGGAGAATGAATTCTGAGAAAAGATCATTAGATTGGGTAACTAAGAGATCATCAGTAAGTTTGTAGAGAACCATTTTGGTGGAATAAGGTCAGAAACCAAAATGTAAGAGTTTAAGACTAGAATGAGAGAAGAGAAAGTATGGCACAAATCGAAGACAATCTTTTCTAGGAGTTTAGCTACAAAGGGTAGAAGAGATATAGAACAATAATTAGAAAGGATGAAAGAATCAATGAGAATTGTTTTTTGTTTTGCTTTTTAGGATGAGGAGGCATGTAGGCAGTAGTAAATGAGATAGTAGTGATGGAGAGATTGATAATAAAAGGGAGTAGGGATGACAGAAGGGACAGTATGTTGGAGGAAAAGGGATGGAATGAAATCACTTGAGTATCACTGGGAATGAAGGGAGGAATGGGATCATTTTATCATGAGAAATAGGGGTGAAGGAAAAGACAGTGGCAAAAGGTACCTGAAATGAGGAAGAAGGGAGAAGTAGATTACAGAGAATGGCCTTAATTTTTTCTATAACATATAAGGCAAGGTTCACAGCTGAGAGATTAGGGAAGAAGGAGCCATGGGAAATATAAGAAGGAATGAAAAGTTTTGGAAGAGCCGCTGTGGAGAGTGGAGAGTGAGTTAATAGGGGAGGTGTGATAGAATTGCTCAGAAGCAATGTCCTCATCTAGACCCATGGGTACTAGTGCCCATAACCTTCCTATTAATGCAGTTACTCAAAGTACGCTTATCTGTGCCCTTCAAGAATGATAGTGTACAAATCCAGCACAATTTTCCCTGGAAAAGGGATCACGTTGTTTTGCCCTCCCAGGCTCATGTTTGTGCAGACAATGAGAGCCTCCTTCACAGAAGCATCTTCTTCCTACTGGTACAAAGGGGCAGGCGTGTAATAGTGGTGGCTGGTGAATCAGAGGGCATCATTTGCCTAAGGCACTAGGTGGCACTCTGAGGCTGCTCCAAGTGACTTCCCCTGTGCATGTGTGAACAGCTTCTCCTCAACCTAAGCAATTTAGAAACTAAAATTTGCAGCTGCAGTGGCGGTGCTGGGCCAGTAAGCCTTGCTGCTGGAGAAGCTCTAACTGATGGATCACAAGCTCCGGAGCTCCGAGCATCAGGGGGTAGGATGTCTACACTGATCCAGGTACTAAATCATGAGCTCACCCCTTTAAAAGGGGAATAAAGTTGGGGGAGGCGTGCAACCGGGATGTCTAGGAGGGAAAAACTAGCTTAAGTTGGAAAAAAGGAGGCAAGTTAAAATTAAAGATCAGTATAAGGATCAGGTCATGAATGGCCATTGAGCTTCCAGACTGGGCATATGGATGAATATAGTCTCAAAAACAAGAAAAAAACAAAATGTAGTTGGATCATAACTTCCCCTAGTTAACTCATCCAGGTTTTTTCTAACCTAAAGGTATTATTTAATCCCACCAACATTTATTCATTTTGATCCCCTTTCCATTAGGATTTTAATCTCTTTTCCAATTTTGCTAGACCAGAAAAGATCACTCATTCAACCAAGATTCACATATATTTACATTTATCTAAATGATAAGTGCAGCATTAAAACCTCTGGTTTCAGCCATTTGTGAGAGCCTAAATTTTCTAACTTTCATCCTTCTCTTCTTGTGCTCTGTTCCCCATCACTGTCAAGCAGACAAGAAAATTCTCAGTATCCTTTGTACTAAGTGGCTCATGGTCCATGAGGACAACCTAAGGTGCTCCACTTAAAGTATACATATGAACCAGCAAGATGAATACAGAGAGGCTTGGAGAGACTTACATGAACTGATGCTAAGTGAAATGAGCAGAACCAGGAGATCATTATATACCTCAACAACGATACTGTATGAGGATGTATTCTGATGGAAGTGGATTTCTTCAACAAAGAGAAGATCTAACTCAATTTCAATTGATCCAGGATGGACAGAAGCAGCTACACCCAAAGAAAGAACACTGGGAAATGAATGTAAACTATTTGCATTTTTGTTTTTCTTCCCGGATTATTTTTACCTTCTGAATCCAATTCTCCCTGTGCAGCAAGAGAACTGTTCAGTTCTGCATTCATATATGGTATCTATACTGTGACATATTTAACATGTATAGGACTGCTTGCCATCTGGGGGAGGGGGTGGAGGGAGGGAGAGGGAAAATCAGAACAGAAGTGAGTGCAAGGGATAATGCTGTAAAAAAATTACCCATGCATGGGTTCTGTCAATAAAAAGTTATTTTTAAAAAATGAAGTATACATATGGCATATATTATAAGTTCCTGAATCTTCTCTCAATTTATTCAGTGTAGTAGCCCATCTCTAGTGCCTTTAGATGTGAACAATCTAAGGAAAACACTGACCACCTGCACATCAGGAAATGTCACAGGAAGTATGATATTTGCTTAAGTTCAGTGTTCAGTGATCTGTTGCTCAAGGATCATTAGACTATGAACTCCGTGAGGGGAGAAACATGTTTTTGCCTCTTCTCATAACCAGCACTCAACATACACTTGGGCACATGGCGAGCACTTGAATGTCTATTGACTAAATATGCTTTACTTAAGATTCCACCAACTTATCTATGTGGAGAAAGATGGCCTTCCCCATTCCTTGTTAGAATTTATTTGTATTTCAATTTCAATTCCCATTTAAAGAATTTCAGTATAGGATATGAACACAATAACAATGATCAGAAGTATAATTTGTTAAGAAAAAAAGTAGAATTAGTAATCACTCATCTTAGACAAAGTGAAACTTAAAAAGGATTCAGCCAAGAGAGAAACCTACATTACAAATGTAATAATATTGTTTTAGATGTATGTGTATTGGGGTGTATGTATATATGTATGTATGTGTGCATGTGTGTAATATGCATGTGTGCATGTGTGTGCATTCAGATACGTGTATATATGTATACATAAATATACTCATGCTTAATTGTAGACTATTTAGAGGAGATGGGGGATGAAAGGAGAGAAAATAGAATAAAGTAAAAGTGCATAGCAGATTACAAAAGAAACCTACAGAGGGAAGAAAAAATAGTCATGAATATAATGTCTATTATTATGTATGCTTTCTTGAAATGGAAATTTGTTGTTACATATTTTGAATCCTCACTGATATTCTGCTAGGCATATGACTGTTTTTTTTTTTTTCCTTTTTCTGCTTTTCTTTTTCTATATTTTTTTAAATTTTGCATTTGTTTTAAATAAATACATTTTTAAAAATAAACAGAGAAAACTGTTGGCAATAGTAGTTACTCTTAACAATCAATTTAAAAATAAAATCAAAACAAAGCAAAAAAATTATTATAAAAATACAACAAGGTGACAATATTTAGTAGTAAGAACGACAGATTTGGAGTCCAATGGCTTGGGTCCAATTGGATTTAATAAACCTGTTAAGCACCTATGTGCAAGATATTCTGTTAAGTGCTAAGAATAGGAAAGCAAAGAATGAGTCCCTACTGCCAAGAAGTTTGGACTCTTGGGGGGAAAGGATAACAGCGTATACATAAGTTTAAATAAAAAATAATATATAACAATTTCATGAGGGAGATAGCACTTATAGCTGGATTGAAAAATCAAGAAAAAAAAACATATATAAGATAAGAGAGTGCAGCTGAGGAATCCCAGTAAGGATTTAGATGCCTAAAACTATCATGTATTTCATTTCAGTCGTGTCCTATTCTTTGTGACCCCAGTTGGGGTTTTCTTGACAAAGATCCTGGAATGGTCTGCCATTTCCTTCTCCAGCTCATTTTACAAATGAGGAAACTGAGATAGGATAAAGTGACTTGTGCAGGGCAACATAGCTAGTGAATGTCTGAGGCTAGATTTGAACTCAGGAAGATGAGCTTTCCTGACTCCAGACAGAGCCAGCACTCTGCATTATGATACTACATGGCTACCCACATCATATACTGGGATCATCTTAAAATAGTTACAGGGAAATAAATGGAGAGTTATCTAGAAAAAAGATAAACCAAGTGAGATTGTGGAGAGTTTTAAAAACCAGGCCAAGAATTTTGTATTTTATTCTAGAGGTCATTAAAAGCCATTGAAAATTTTTATGAAAAGGTGATCTGGGATAGACATAATCAAGATTGGTTTTTAAAAAGTATAATAAAATCTGTTTTTTAAGAGGTAACAATTTTTCATCTTTATGGAGAATAAATTGAAAACAAAGATACTGGCAAGAAAAAGACAGGGAGAAAAATTAGGAGTTGGGATAAACAGGTAATAAGGACTCGAGGGGCTTATGTGAGTGAAGAAAAAGGAACAAAACCAAGAAATGTTATGTCAATCAATAAACATTAAGTGCCTACTATGTGTCAGACACTGTGCCAAGTTTAGAGTAGAATCAACACTCTTCCAACAGTGATTCTGCTATTGGCATCTGAGTAAACCTGGGCACTTCCTCTCTCAGGGTCTTAGTTTTCTCATCTGTAAAATGAATGGGGGTATCTATGATTTCCATTCTGAATACTTAAAATGCTTAGGACCCTTATCTCAATAAATCTTAAACCAAAGGCACATCCTATAGAGTCCAAAGCTTCTTAAATTGTGGCTGTCAACCTCATATGGGGTCATGTAAATAAATGTGGGGTCATAAAATTATGATTTATCAGCAAATGTTTGATTTGTATAGCTACTTTATGCACCCATATTTCCAGGGTCACATAAAAATTTCTCATGCAAAAAGAGGTCACGAATGGAAAAAAAAAATTTAAGAAACCCTTCTTTAAAGTAAACCACTTGGGTCTGCTTATTCTAACCCCATTAACTCAATTTGTTTTCATCTCCCCTATGCCCCATCTCTCATTCCCAGGCTTGGAGCAGTAGGAGAACCCTTTAAGATTTCCTTTCCCTCAGAAGGGATTGTCTCTGGGTTGCTAACTCTGTCCTGCCTCTTCGGAACTACAACTACCCTCAGGAAGAAGGGACTTGAGAGGGAAGTCTGATGCAGAGGGGAAAAAATCCTGGACTAGGAATCTGGGCAGCTGAGCTGGAGTCACAGCCTCTCACCTCGAATTCTCCGGGTACACTCACTCCTCTGTGAAATGAGGCAGTTATTGGAGACAGACTAGGGAAAGAGAATAAACCTGTGATTTTATAAATATAAGGAAGTCCTAGTTCCTGTACTTTGCCATTGGTACACAACTTCTGGAACCCAGGGCACTTCCCCCTGAAGCACCACTGGCCATGCTGGTTCCCTTTTCCCATAAATCCGTTTTGGATGGGATTCTGGCAACTAACTGAAAGTCGGGGACCTTCTCCCCTTCTCCATTTGTCAGTTTCTTTTTGTATATTATCTTCTTCCATTATACTGTAAGTTCCTTGAAGGTAGAAACGTTCTTGTTTTAATTTGTATCCCTAGCACAAAGTAAGAGTTTATCGATTTTGCCTTGCTTTGCCAAGTGAAGAACCACCGTCCAGTGACATAAGTTGGCACTTTTTCTGCAACTCAGAATCCAGGAGATTCTGAGTGCCCAGGGTGCTGAGAGCTTAAGCACTTTGCTCAGGATCACACGGCCAGTATGTGTTTGAGGCAAGACTTGAATCCAGGCCTTCCTAGCATTTTTTCCCACCACACTGCCTCCCTTCCTGTTAGGTCCCTTATTAGTCTAAAATAATGCCCTAATTGTTCAATGAACAACTTGTAAATAGTCTTAACGGTTGGGATTCCATCTTTCCTTAAAAGCAAGCACTTTCACAGCCACTATTCTGTCCCAGTGACCTCCATGTTCATTGTGGATTCCAGAATTTCCGACTGGGAACAAGATCTCAGAGCCCCCATCTCCTATAAACAATATTTTCTGTTCTGGTCACAAGGACAGCATTTTTCTGCTTCTGTCTAGCCTGTCAGCTTGTCTACTCCCATAGTTGGCAATTTCACTCAATTTATATCCTGAGGCAATCCCCACAATACCAACTATTTACCAAAATGAGAGAGGAAAGGTTATCATATATTAAACAGCAAAATTAAGCAACTCCCCAAAGTTGGAGGACAAAGCCATCTCCCTTTCAGACTCTTGTCTGATGCTGTTATCTTGTCCCCTTTGCCCTTGGAGCCAGAAGGCTTGGATTTCATAACCCTTGCTGTGTCTCCTCAGCTAGACCCATGAACACTTTTTTGCAGGGCTTGATTCACTTATAGCTTTGTATCACCAGGACCCACCCGTCCGGCATAAAGGAAGCACTTAATGAATAACATTTCTCTAGGCACGTTTCCACATCTGTAGAATGGGAATAATAACAAAGGCTCTCATTATTCCCATTTGACAGATGAGCAAAGGAAGTGATGTGAAGTGATTTGCTCAGGATTTCAGAGCTCTTAGGTCTGAGGCTACATTTGAACCCAAGGTCACTTTCCTGACTCTGATCCAGTTTCTATTCACAATGCTATGTAGTTGTATTCTGGAAGGACTAGTTCAAACACTGAGACAACCAAGTCACAAGCTCTGGGTCTATTTCCTCATGGGTAAAATGGAAATATTCCTCAAAGGATCATTATGGGGATTACATAACACAAAGCACTTTGTCAAGCTTAACAAGCATTGTTCAGTTCCGTTCAATTCTTTATGATCCCATTTGGGGTTTTCTTGGCAAAGATATTGGAGCAATTGGTCATTTCCTTCTCCAAGTCATTTTACAGATGGGGAAACTGAGGCAAACAGGGTAAAGTGGTTTATACAGTCCCAGCTAGTATTTAAAGCTAGATTATCAACTCAGTCATCCTGAAGATTTTATCCACTGTGCCATTTAACTGCCCCCCAAAATGGTATGTAAATTTGAGTAATTATTATTTGTAGACACGAACTAGAAATGTGTCACCTCTTCCTAACGGGGGCCAGCTCTCCAGGGAGTGAGTTTTTTCTCTCCCCTCCCCTTCATCAATCCTCCCCACATCCACAGGGGCTCCCCTGACACAGCCTTCCTCCCATGTAACCTGCCCATGGTTACTCTGTTATAGTCTTTGTCTTGCTCAGCATTCAAAGGCCTTTCATATGTTAAGCTGGCATTCATATGCTAATGACTCAACTAGCTAGTGAAGTAATTATTTTTTGCTGAATTTATTATTAGACCTTTGTGGGGAAGTAAAAAGCAGCAGCAGGTTAATGTGGGCTCAATGGGGAGAATAACTAGGTCTCAGCTCTGAGTCATTAATGTCTAGTAAAGAGAGACTGGCCTTGAGGGGCAGTGTGGCCAATACCAAAGGGGGCAGAATTACGCTGTCAGAGAGAAGGGACCTTCAAGACCATGGCTCCATGAGTTCTTAACTTTTCTTGTACCACGGCCCCTCTGGCAGGCTGGGGTTGCCCATGAGCCTCTTCTAAGAATGCCTTTAAAGGCATAAATCAAAATACATACGATTACAAGGAAAACCAATTATACTGAGACAATTATTAAAAACAATTAAAAACACAGCCATGGAATCCAGGTTAAACATCATTTAAGTCCAATCTCATTTTTCAGATGGGAAAACTGAAGTCCAGAGTGGAGAAATAACATGTCCAATGTGAAAGACACCAAAACAAGAAGCAGAATTTAAGTCCAGTTCTGGTTCCCAATACAGTCCCAGGGCCCTTAAAAGGGCCTCTACCCAATGCCCTTGCTAAGGGCATTCTCCTATTCTGCAAGATGTGGTACCCAAAGTCCCACTTGCACTGAGAGAATGAAGGACCCTCTCCATTTTTTCCATTTCTACCCAACCACAAGGGAACAAAATAACCACAAAAGACAGCATCCAATGTTAACAAGGTGCTTTTACTTTCCAAACAGGTTCGCATCTTATCCTCACAATAGTCCTGGGAAGGTAGAGAAGAAACCACAGTGTTATCACGCCCATTGTACCCACAAAGCCTTAGCTCTGACCCTAAAGGTCGCCTCTTGTGCTCTTATTCCAAACTGGAATCCTCTCCTGAATCTTCCTGAACTCCTAATAAATTCTTTGAGGTACAGTAAGAGGGGAAACAGCCACACAACTGCCTCAGTGTATACTGCCCAGCCTGCTCAAGAAAGGAGCCAGTCCTAAAAGGTCTGTTTCATGGGATGACAAGGTGTAATGGGTTAATAAAACCTCAACGGTGGCTCAGATGAAACTTGTCTTTATTAAAAGCCCTTGAGGTAATATTAAAGATCCAAGATAAACTATTTATGTCTTAATGAACAAATGGAAAACCACTAAAACAAAAGATTCTATTTCCCAATTTGTGGATCCAAGAGTGTGCTTTAAAAAAAAAAAAAAAAGCTGGAAGGAGAGTGAAGGGAGCAGGATCTGTTAGACAGCGTGAACCAAAGGCATTTGGCAGCCAGCTATTCTCTAGGTTTTGATGGTTACCAGGGAAATCGAGTAGGCTCACTTTTGTGACTTCCTCCTCCATGAAATCTGATGGCTAGCCAGAAGCACGGGCCGCTCCTCCTCCAGGATGGCACTTCACTGTGAGGGATACCACTCCAAGGATGGAGGGACGCGTGAAACAGTCTCATTTCTCCCCAAACTCCAAAAGGGCATGTACCTAACAAGTGCTGATATTGCTACCTGTGCTACACTCCTCACAGCCCTTCAGAGGCTTGCCAAGAGTTCTTCTCATACCCGTGAGGTAGCTTGTTTAAGTGGTGATTCTCAAGTCAACACGAGATGAGTCAACAATCCTCGGAGAGGTGACGTGGCTAGTCCAAAACACAGTGAGCAGCTATTTCAGCATCCAGACCCCATGTCTCCTGACCTCCAGATCCAGGGCTGATACACTGCACTACAATGATGTGGCAGCACACAAGAACATCAAAGGCCATGGTAGTTCCAAGGGAAAACATCCCCCGAGTTAGCTGGGACATAAAGGAAAAGGACTTGAGAGGGTGTGGGGGGGTGAAAGCTAGGTAACAAAATGAGTTTTACTGGGGTTGATACTGAGCTCAAATCCTATGTAAGTGTACTACAACACTATGTAGTAAATCCCTATTTACTAGCTGTGGGACCTGGGCAAGCCACTTAACCTCAACTAAAAAAGGGGGATAACAGCACCTACCTCATGTTGTGGTTGTGAGGACCAAATGAGATAACAGAGAAAACACTTTGCAAAACCTTAAAGCGCTAATAAATTCTAACTATTACTATTGACAAGTGAGGGACAAATTTCTAAAGCTCTTCAGACTTTATAAAGAGATTCCTTAACCCTGAGAAGTAGGTAACGCCAGTATTCTCCCAATTCATTGATGAAGTCCAAAATGGATACAGCATACCCAAGACCAGTAAATGTTAAGAGCCAGAACTTATTAACCACTCACTAAGCACCAGATACCCAATTGGGATTAACATGAAAGGCGCTCTCATGGCGCTTACAGTCTACTAGTAGAAAATGACATGTGCACAAAGAAGCAAAATATATATAAAATAAATACCAGGTAATTTGGGAAAGGAAAAGGGGCACACTAAACAATGGAAGCAAATCAATTGGGAAAGGCCCAAACCTGGGGCTACTGATTTTAAACCCAGGATTAGCCTCTCCCCACCAAGTTGCCTCTCCATGTGGAGAGGAGTGAGCCAAATATCACTACAGCCTGCTCAAAAAGGGAGCCAGTCCTAAAAAGTCTGTTTCATGGGATGACAAGGTGTAATGGTCTCAGTCAGCAGCAATTTCACAGCACACAGTTCCAATCCTGATGACCGCCTGTGGGACCACAGAGTGAAGAGTTGGAAGAGATCTGAGACATCAAATAGTCCAACTCCCTCATTTTACAGATGAGGAAACTGAGATCCAGTGAATTGATATGACCTGCCCGTGGTCAATAAGCAGCAGGGCTAGGATATGAATTCCATACAAAGTCCATACTCTTCCTACTATATTATATTCCATTTCCTAGTTATTTGTATGCATTTCATCTTTCATTGGTCTATATACTTAATATCCTATGAAGAAAAGTTACTTTTTGAATCTACCTATCTCCTAACAGCACTTTGTGGGTTAACAGACAAAAAGTCTGAATAAACCAAATGAAATAAAAGCATGTGGGATGGACTTAGATGAACTGATAAAAAATAAAAGTAGAACTGAGAAAACGAGACATAATAACTTTGAAAATGAAAAGAATAACTAGAAACCAGAAGTGAATGGTGTGAAATTACAAAGAACAAACCCAGTGCCCCCCAGAAAAGATACAAGAAGATGTCTCCCCCCATTCCTTTCCAGAGGTTAGAGGTCTATGGAGCACTGCATACATTTTCAGATCTTTTTTCAATGTATTGACTCATTTGTTGATTTTTTTTTCTTTTGAAAAATAATCTTTGTTCTATAGGATGGCTCTGTGGGAAGGAATCAGAGGGAAATGTAGGTGATGCAAAAACAAACTCTATTGATAAAAAATAATTTTTTTTTTGAAGAAATAGAAGAATGCCAGGAGGAGGTGAAGTTAGTATACAAATGCCAAGCTCAGGGGCATAGACTTGAAGCAACAGGACACCACCAAGGGGAGGATCACAACTGGAGTTAGATTCCTTTGGATTCAGGCACAAGATGCACAGAAGGGGAGGGAAGAAGCCAATTAGAAAATGTCTCCACTTGTCATGAAGAGGAATGAGAGACTAAACCAAAGTGTGCAAAGTAGTCGAGGTTACATCATCATGGCCATCAAGCCTATCATAGACAAAGAGTGAAGGGAGAGATGAAGAGATGGGAAGAGAGACAGAGATGAGAAGAGAAAGGGGAGAGAGAGAAAAAGAAAAGGAGACAAGGAAGAGAAAAGAAAGAGAAGAGACAGAGGGGAGAAAAGAGAGACAAGACTAAGGAAGATGGGGAGACTGAGAAGAGAGAAGCCAAAAAAGACTGAAGCTTCAGGGAGCTTTTATTTTTTTTATAAAAAAATTAATAATTAATATTAAATGAAACAAAAGGGAAAAGGGGATAGAAGGAACTGATTGCCACCCATTGGACACCACCTTGTTTCAGCTGAACAGGTGTGCCCAAGTTTAACAGGAATTCCCCAAAGACTCCCTTTTCAAGGTCCTCAACAAGGGGGTAAGATCATGCTGAAAACATACAACTAGGGAAAACCCAAGCTTTCCTAATATTAACAAGGTAAGAGAATACAATCTCAAGAACTCTTGAAAGTACCCGGTAACTGCCATAGAAGGGAAAGGGAAAACCCAGGCCCAGGGCAGAAATGCTGCAGAACCCAGGAAAGAGTCCATTGTTCATTTTCTTCCAGGTTAGATCCAAAATCACTTTTCTTCTTTCTTTGCAGGTACCACATGAATCCATGGAAGGAGTGTAGAGGCAGACTTCTCTCTTGCACCACAAAATTCAATTAAGTTCCTTGAAACTTTTTTGAATAACTTATTTTGAAAAAATAAAATTTCAAATTCATGCCTGCCAATCAAAAAAGGGAAAAAAAAACCTACTACGTCAAAATTCCATATTTTTCATGACAAAATTAGTGTCCGAGAAGTGTGGCTCTGTTTTAGGGTACCCAAGATCTGCCGGGCCTTTTCCTGCATAAAAAGCTGGTCTCTGGTTCCACCACAAGCCACAATTTTCCAAGCGCTGGACATCTGGAAAGGAAAAAAACAATTTAATTTCCAAGAATCAAATTAACCTCTTCTAGAAGGCATTGATGGTCCTCCCTTCTATTCTGCATTTATCTTCTACATTCTGATTTATGTTGTCTCCTTACTCTCTCCCAATTAAAATGTAAAGTTCTTGAGGGGAGGGATTGTTGGTGTCCCCCCATTTGCATCCCCAAATCTAGCACAATGCCTGACAGACTATTAGCATTTTTAAAAAAATGTTTAGTGACTGAATGATGGTAAAACCTCTAGTTGAAGTCCCCAATTCAAGAGGGTCACTAGAGAAAATGAGAGTCTTAGGTGTGCTGCAAAGGACACAAATGCAAACAATAAGTACCAATCTTAGATGCTTGAATAAATTAGTCCTAGAAAAATCAAGCCCTAGCACTTGGGAGAAAAGAAATATTTCTCCAAATTACTCCACTGGGATACAACAGGAACCTTGGATTTGCACATTGCAAGTGCAAACTCTAGCCTTGCCAATTTCTATGTCTGTGGCCACAGGTAAGATTCTCAGCTTCTCTGAGCTTCAGCTTCGTCACATGAATGTTTTGTTTTGTCATGTTTCTAGTGATCAATGCTACAACTTCTACCAGTGGTCACACAGCTCTCCCCTTCCCGCCCCCTGAAAGGAAGCAATGAAGTGGGAAGGCGTGATACTGACCAGCACAGACCTTGCTGTGCAGAAGGGCTAATTAGCTCCTGACACTGACCAAAGCAGCCATAATGATGACTCCAAAAAGGGTGGCTTTTGTCCAACTACTGACAAGCAACATAAGTGAAATCAACAGGCTTTTAAGGTTCAAGGCTCTCTCCCTCTGTGCTTCCCTAACAGGTGAACAAATCCCTGCGTAGGAAAGAATGAGGCAGTTCTAGCGTGCTCCTCTTGTGGTCCATCTTCCAATCCCTTCGAGAACCCCAAGGCAGGAGCACCCACCAGAACTGGAGACCTTGGAGCAGGGAGTCTGAAGGCTGATCATCATTTCATGCTGCCTGAGCCCTCCAAGCACTATCTCCCTAACAAACCACCAGTTCCCTGAGGACTCAGGGCTGGCTCTTCTCTCCAACCATTCATTACGCTGCAGTAAAAGCCACTGCATGACTCACCGGAGCAGGGCCTTGGAAATGGCTCAGGGTCTTTGGGAACGAGGCCTTCTCCGGCTTTGCCTGTAGAAACCCTTGGTTGAGCAAACTACTGTCATCTTTGCTGCTTGAGGACGTCAGATTGAGGGAGCTAGACAAGAAGCTTGTTGGCTAAAAAGAAAATTGAGCAGAGATTTCATTCTATTTACAGCCCAGGACAACACAGACAATCTGCAGCTGCCCCGTTCCAGCCTGCCTGCTTGCTGCTACCCGGACGCTCTTAGAGGAAAGAACAGGCCAAGACTTCAGGTGCAGAGGCAGACACCAGGGAGCAACTTAGTCCAATGCTTCTAACTATCTCAAGATGACATCATGCTGCCCTGGAAAGGGCCTTCCGTTCCTTCTCAGCTCTCAATTGTACAAGCCGAATCTGAAGAGACATGGTTCAATGCCCAAATATTCCTCTTGCAATTTCCTGTGTTCTATTCAAACTTTCAACCCCAGGCTCAGTGGAAGAGCAAGAGATCTCTAGCATCTACCACGAGCAACAGGAAATTTAACGAAAGGGCCAAAATATTCCCATTTTCTAGAACGTCTAGCTCAGTGGGGATTGGAAAGGGGACTCATAAATTTAGAGCTAGACAGGACCTTAGCCTTCATCTCCTCTTACTTGCATTACTGCCTCCTAATTGTTCTCCCTGCTCTAATGCGCCCCCCAGAAAATTACCCAAGTGGTTTTCTACAAACAAGTTACTCTTTATCAATTCCGGACATTTTCTCAGGCTGTCCTCCCCATGCTGGGAACTTCCTCTCAAATCCATCACTTTCTTTCTGTTAATTATTTCCTATTTGCCCTATATATACATTTGTGTGGATTTCTATATTGTCTTTATAAGCTCGTTGACCACACTGACTCCTCATGATCCCATCTGTGGCTTTCTTTGCAAAGAAACTGGAATGGTTCACCATTTCCTTCTCCAGCTCCTTTTACAGATGAGGAAACCAAAGCAAAAAGGATGAAGTCACTCACCCAGAGGCACACAGCAGCTAGCTGCATGACTTACTGGCTATATAACTAGATGGATAACTTATTTTACTTCTATTAGCCTCTGTTTCCTCATTTGTAAATGAGGATAACAACAGTACCCACCTCATTTTGATTACTGTGAAGATTAAATAAGACAATTATCCAAAGCACTTTGCAAACCTTATGACACTACATAAATTAAAACTATTATTTTTCCACAGAAAGAAAGTGAAGATTAGAACGGCAGGAAAAATCAGTGACTGGGCCAAGATTAGAACCTTGGTTTCCTGACTCATTTAGAGTGGTTCCCACTATACTGTGCTACCACAACCCTCTTCTCCCATATCTTTAATTTTTTCAAACACAACTCAAGTCAGCCTGCAGCATTAGAGGAGAACACACACACCAGTAGAAATCTTTATTCCATGAAATATGCCAGCTTGGTACAGTGGGAAAAAGCACTGGATGCTGGGTTCAAATCCAGTAATAGCCACTTACTACTTAAGTCAACTTCACTAGACCTCAGTTTCCCCATCTGTAGAACAAAAAGGTTGGCCTGGATGAAGACTCAACTCTAGATTCAGGATAATCCATAATGAACAACCAAGGCTAGGTACCTACTGATCCACAACATGAAGTGCTACAGGTACAGGAATAACTCAGAAAGGGAGAATGGTGTTACTGCCGGGAAGTCCCTGTTGCTCGAGAGGCTTCACTGCCAAGCAGGTTTAGTCAGTAAACAGGAGCTTGTTTCAATCTTTGCTCCACTAGACATAGCAAGATTTCTTTAAAAGGATCAAAAAACATTTTCATTTCTGCTTCAAGCTCCTGGGACACCTGCAATTGTACTCACAAACAGGGCCAACATCAATAAAAATACTAGTTGTATCACCCTCCCCCACACCTTCTGCTAGGAGCCCAAGCAGTTCCCTCCTTTGGCCAAACTTCACAGCCTAATTGGTCAAAGCTATGGACCAATTACCACCAATATACACGGGATGCTCATTTCCCTATGACATGCAACTTTCTGATCCAGTGAGCCCTACCTTTTTTAGCAACAAATAGTGATAAAGAAAACTGTGAGTTAAGAGACTATATTCTATAGTCGAGGATCTTTTACTCCTGTGTCACTCTGAGAAGTCTTTTTCTTGGGGGAGAAGGGAGAGGGAACAGGACTGCTTCTACACTTGGAAAATGAAGGGGTTGGAGTAACTCATTTCTAAGGTCCTGTCCAATCTTCAAGTTATAAATGTCATCCATTACTAAGCTTACCCACAGATAAAAGGCCTTGAAGCATCTTTTACAAAAGACTGAACAATCTATACTATTTACTCTAAACTCTTTGCAACTCTGGGTCAGGGCTACAAGGATGCTTACTATTAATTTTTGTTGTAGTGCTACGAGTCCACCGCCTTCCCCTGAAATCCTAGGGGGAAGGGAAGAGCTCCCAATATGTGTCCAATATGTTCCTTTACCTGGTTTCTTTTAAAACACACAGTCTTTGGCAGAGAGGATACCACAAGCTTCAAATCTTCATCCACTATGTCAAGGGCAAGAGATTTTCGGACTTTCTTAATTGGACTCCGATGTAGCTAGAAGATATGCAAAGAAAAAGGCAGTCAAGGAAAGACTCTAGAGTACCTATGATTCAATTTGGGAAATGTTTGTTAAATGCTAGTTCTTTTTAAGGCACTGAGGACAGAGACAAAAAAAATGTCATTTCCTGCCCTCAAGAAGCTAGTAATGTACATGAAGGGAGAACACAGCATGTGTACAAATATGTATGAACTAAGACAGAATGTTCTAAGAGCAAAAAAAAGGAAGGATCTAATAATTGAAGAGAAAAAAAAAAATCATTTTCCCCCAAGGGTGAGCAGTTGGAGGAAAGTCCACAAGGCTTCAAACAAAGGTCTGACCATGGACAAGACAATAATGGACAAAGAAGAAAGTAGCTTCCTGCCCAAAGTCCTGATGAGCTTTCTCCAAAGTCAGAGCCCCAGGCAGAGCATATATAGAGGCTGGGCCAAGCTAAGCAGCCTGACTGCTGCCTCAGGGTTCTGGAACTCTGTTATCACAACTGGTGGCCATGGGAGACTGGTAGGAGCAGAAAAATCTCACATACAATAAAAATACTCACACAAACACATCACAGATAAATACAGAGGTTTTTTTTTTTTTTTTCATCTACAAGAAAAAGCAGAGGAAGGACAGCTGAGTTACAACAGAGTTTGCATAGGGGGTCAGAGATCACACTTTAAAGGAACTGTTTGAAGGGACTTAGTTTGGCACAGAGAAGGGCATTTACACATTTAGGATGTGTACATGTGTAAATGTGTGTGTTGTGAGCCAACACTGGATAGAGATAGTTGAACATTCTGATTATACACAGCTGAATATATATTCTGGCGGCATGGGGGGGATAGAAGAAAACTCCCTACGTGTACTAAATGTATGTATTTCTACTGCTCATACATACTGCTATGCTTCAGAAGGTTACAGGATCATAAAACAGAAAGGGCTCTCAAGAGGCACTAAAGTCCAACCTCTTCATTTCACAGATAAAGAAACTGGGGCCCAGATAGTCAAGTCCAAATTCAATCAATCTGTAACTATTATTGTTGCTCAGTTGATTCAGTTCTTCCTTCTTTGCAAAGACACTGGAATGGTTTGCCATCTCCTTCTCAGGTCACTTTACAGATAAGGAAACAAGGAAAATGGGGATAAGTGAATTGCCCAGACTAATGTCTGAGACTAGACTAACTCTCGATAAAGTCTTCAAACACTCTAGTGACTCTGGCAACTAAACTCCAAAGTAGGTCAAAAAAGAGTTGGACATGACTTAACAACTTTCTGACTCCAGGCCAATACTCTATCCACTTAGTACAGGGCAGGCCAAATGTTCACAGGGACTATTTGTGTCTGACCTCCAGCAAAGCATTCCAAGCTCCTATTGGTCTGATCAGCCACAGATAACACAGGTAACTTGACTCTAATTATTACTTGAAGTACTGACCCTAACACTTCACAAAATCTCCTAGAATAGCCAAAAAGGACTTTAAAAATCCTTAGAACAGAACTCCCATTTCTAAACTTCTATTTCTTTCCTGATACACAGGCAAGCTGCTCCCTCGAGAGTCCTCCAGTTAAATGAAGGGACAGCTTCCCAACTTTTCCCATTAGTAAATGGAGGCGAGAGAAGCATCTTGGCATGGGAAGAGTTGTAGAAACTGACAAATCCTGAAACAAGCAGAAACAAACGAACACACACTTTAAGTACAACAATGTGGATGACTACTGCCATGTAAATGGAGAGAATTTTTAAAATAAACTGAATGCTGCATAATTATAATGATCAAGGCCTACAGAAAAATTAAGAAATTAGACCATCCTCTTTCTCCCTTTTCTTTACAGGCAAGGGAAGCCTGAGAGTAAAACACTACAAATATTCTCAAAAAGGACTGACATGATGATTGCTTTTGCTGAATTGCATTTTTCCTTTTTCTTTTAAATCTTTGTTAAAAGGGAATGGCTTGCTGGGTAGGTGAGGAAGGAGGGAAATCTATTCAGAAATGAGGGTATCTTAAAACAAAAGACTTGAATAAAAATAAAATTTGTTTTGAAAGGCAAAAAGCCAAGTCAAAATCTGAATAACTGAAAAACCAATGAAGGTCCTAAAGAATAAATAATTTAAAATGGTTCCTCTTCAAAGCAGAAGACAGGTACCATACAGGTTGTCAAACAATGATCTTTTATTGGCTATTGTTGTTCTATTTTTTTGTTTGTTTGTTTGTTTTTGTTTTTCACAGGGAAGGATTCAATTTAAGGGGGAAGGATGAGTGGAAAATGAGGATGCTATAACAAAATGTATTGAAATTCTTTTTCCTCAAAGTTTCTTGGAATGGTTTCTTTCTCTGTGCATTTAGATACAATATCTTATAAATCAGTTGTTGGATGTCCCAATTTGCCCACCCGTCTCAAGTAGTACACACCGGAAAATGAAAATAGAGAAACCAAAGAAACGGAATGAAAATAAGACCTGGAAAAGGTCTTATAATAAATCCTTATTGTTATTAAATAATAAATTACTAATAAAGAGCAATATACTGGAAATGAGAAGATCAAAGTTCTCATTTAGATTCTGATACCTGACAAACAGTATCACCATGATCAAGTCCCTTTCCCCTTTCCTCAGTTTGGTTTCCTTGTGTGTAAAATGAAGAAACTGAATTACATAATTTTTCAAGTCCCATAACTCTGGACTGAGGTCAGCACTGTCTAATTTCCTGAGAAATAACTGTAGGAATTGAACAATTAATGATACCGTTAAGACAATCAACTGTGAAAGACTTAGGAAATCTGATCAACTACCAATTCCAGGGGAAATGGGAAACTATCTACCTCTAAACAGAGAAATGACAGACCCAGAGTAAAGCCTGAACCCTATTTTCTCTTCTCTTCTTTCTTTTTTTGTCTTGACAATAGCTTAATATCAGGAATTAGGTTTTTTTTTTTTTTTTAAACCTTCTCAATAGATGGGGGAACTAACAGGGGTCAGGAAAACAATTTGGAATGAAATTAAAATTCTAGATTTTTTTTTAAAAGAAAGAACTCTTTGGGTTAAAGGAAACCCAAAACCTAATTTTGGGAATACTCCAATGTGACTGTCAGTCAACAAGCATTTATTAATTGCCTACAATATGGAAAGGCATTTGGAAGCACGAAAATAACAACCAGTTTTTGATAAAGAAGAAAGAAATGAATAGCAGTAGACAATTTTCTCTCCTATCCCAACTGCTTTAAATTCAGGATCCCTCTAATTTGGAGGTGCCAAATCTGCAGTTGTTCCAAAGCCCTTGATCTAAGGAAGGGCACAAGGAACCAGGGTTGCTACTCCCCATCCTACTACATCCAATCCAAGCATCTGGATTGGCCATTCTCACACATATACTCAGGATAGTCAAGTGACTATCTTGAACTGATGTAAAGTGAAGTGAACAGAACTAGTAGAACATTGTACACACAGCAACATTATACAATGACCATGAATGACTTGGCTATTCTCAGCAATACAATGATCTAAGATAATTGGTCTATTTTTTCTTTTACAACATGGCTAAGATGGAAATATATTTTACATGAATGCTCTCATATAACTTATATCAAACTCTTTGCCACATCAGAGACAGGAAAAATAAAGGAAAAAGAAAATTCAACTCAAAAAAAATTTTTTTAATGAGTGCTAAAAATGTCAAGGTATGCTTAGAAGAATTACACATGTTTAAGCTGTGTTGGATTGCTTGGTATCTAGGAGAGAGAAGGAGAGAAATATGGAACACAAGGGTTTTATAGAGATGAATGCTGAAAACTATTTTTGCAAGTATTTTAAAAAATGAAAAGCTATTATTAAAAATAAATAGTACCTAAAATGAGTGCTAAAATTTATCTTTACTTATATCTGAAAAATAGAATACTATTAAAACAAAACAAAACAAACAAAAACACCTCAATCCCAATTACAGCAAGACAAGATCAACTCACTCCTTGTTTTCTCTTTTGTTTTTCAAGTTTCACGTCATCTTCTATGATCAGCTCAATACCGGCCTCAGTCCGAAGTACCTCCTTCAAGTCTTCTTCCAGGTGTGGGGTCTGGGGCTGTGGAGTATCACGGTTATAGAAGCATTATGAAGAAGAGTTACATGATACACACCCCCAGAGTAATCCATTTGGAAATGACCAGTAGGCAGAATACCCTCAAGATAAGAAGATAATCCCTGGCAGAGAGCTACTCTGCTTTTATAATGCTACACAGCCTGGTTCTTCTGCTACTTTCTCTGACTAAACCATCTCCCTAAACTTTTTTCCTGGCCTTCTTTTCTCCTACTCCCAATACAAAAACAATATAGTAAACTGGAAAGAGCTCTGAATCAAGAATCAGAACACACAGATTCCAGTTATCACTGACCCATTGTCCTTCTCTGGGCCTCAGTTTCTCAGAGTGTAAAATCAGGAAATTAGAAGAGATAACTTCCAATACCTCTGAAGTTCTCTCATCCTACAGTTCTGTGACTCAATAATCTCTAAAGGTCCCTTCCAGCTCTAAAGTTCCATAAGCTCACAAGAAGTTCATTTAAAAAAAAAAAAAAAAGCAATTTATATCAAGTGCTTGAGGGAGAATTTATGCTTAAATTAAATTGCTGTGATTTTAGTTCCTCTTTAGATATTCTTGCTAGATGTTACCAATAGGATTTTTCTAAAAGCATTGAAAATATAAGAAACCCTGTTGTGATAACACAGCTGGGGGAACAGTGAATTTGTACTTATCTTTAGGTTCATAACTTCTACACTGAGGTACAATCTAGAATAAAAACAAGCACTGGCAAAAACTCATCTTTCTCTTAATTTCAACTGAAAGGGAAAAAAAACTCCAAGTGATATTCTAGAAATGATGAGCTTGAGTTTAGATTCTGAAAGCCAGGATGTCATGCTAAAGAAGGAACTACCTACTTCAAGGATAATGTGCTCAAGCCTGGTTGAGTTTCCAGAGTTAAATACCAGCATATATCAATGCAAAGAAAGTCTACGAAAAATCTGAGCCTATTAGTTTCAAGTTCCTATTATTTACTACTAATTTTCCCTTTAGCACTCAAAGTAAAAATAGTCTTTGGAAGCAGAGGCCACTGAAAGCATCCTAAACCCGAGGGGTAGGGTGGAAATCCTAGTAACACAAGGCACATACCAGAGGTTTTAGTGGTCCATACTTCTCCAGGGCATTCTTGAATGGAGTGGGTGTGTGGGGAGTGTTGTCCATTGAGTACTTCTGATCCGGGGTAACAAAACTGCCAGTAAATGAAGAGCACATAAGAACCAGCAAATACAGATGTTCTCCCTTCCTCCAATGCCTGTGGCTGCTTGAAACTCCCAACTGACTCCTAAGCACATTCTCTACCTTTTACTCATAACAGTGATAGTAGCCAGCATTTCTGTAGCCCTTTCATATGTGCCAAGTGCTTTCTAATCATTATCTCATTTGAGTCACACAACAGCTCTATTGGCATTATTACCCCAATTTTACAGATAAGAAAACTGTAGCAGTTGTACCAGAGCTAAAACTATTACAGAGCAGCGATCACTGAAACCATTAGATGTTGGCTGAGAAATAGAGTACTGGATCAGAGAGATAGGTTAGGTTCACAGGACAGTGGTCAACCACTATAGTAATGTAGTGCTTGACAAACCAAAGACCCCCAGCTTAGCTTCTGGAGTAAGAATTCACTATCTGACGAAAAGTGCTGGGAACATGGAAAATAGTGTGGCAGAAACTAGGCACTGACCAACACCTAACAGCCAAGATAAGGTCCGAACGGGCTCATGACTTAGACATAAAGGGTGTTCTCATTTAGGAGAACAAAGGAGAGTCTACCTCTCAGATCTGTGGAGAAGGAAGGAACTTATGTCCAAAGAAGAACTAGAGAACATTATGAAATGCAAAACGGATCATTTTGATTATATTAAATTTAAAGAGGTTTTGTTCAAACAAAACCAATGCAGACAAAATTAGAAGGGAAGCAGAAATTTGGGGGGGAGAGGGGAATTTACAGCTAATGTTTCTGATAAAGGCCTCAAACTGACTCAAATTTATAATATAAGACAATCTTCAAATGATAAATGGTCAAAGGATTAGAGCAGAGCAGTTTTCAGATGAAGAAACTAAAGCCACGTCTTGTCATATGAAAAAAGTGCTCTAAATCTCTATCAATTAGAGAAATGCAAATTAAGACAACACTTTCCAGACTGGCTAAAACAACAGGAAAAGAGAATGATAAATGCTGGGGAAGGTGTGAGAAAACTGGGACATTAATACACTGCTGTTGGAACTGTGAATGGATCCAACCATTCTGGAGAGCAATTTGGAACTGTGCCGCAAGGGCTATCAAACTGGCTGTATTCATTGATCCAGCAGTGTCTCTACAGGGTCTGTATCTCAAAGAGATCATAAGAAAGGGAAAAGGACCCACATGTGCAAAGATGTTTGTGCCAGCTCTCTTTATAGTGGCAAGGAACTGGAAACTGAGTGGTTGCTGGTCTGTTAAAGAATGGTTGAATAAGTTATGGTAGATGAATCTTGTAATATTATTGTTCTATAAGAAATGATCAGGAGGATGATTTTAGAGAGGCCTGGAGAGACTTATTTGAACTGATGCAAAGTGAAATGAGCAGGGCCAGGAGATCATTGTACATGGCAACATCAATATTATACAACAATCAATTCTGATAAATGTGACTCTTTCCAACAATGAGATGATTCAGAACAATTCCAATGATCTTGGGATGGAGAAAGCCATCTGCCCCCATAGAGAGGACTGTGGGAACTGAGTGTGGATCACAACATAGTATTTTCACCTTTTTTTTCCTTTCTCATTTCTTTCTTTTTTTGAACTGATTTTTCTTGTACAGTATGATAAATATGGAAATATGCATAGAAGAATTGCACGTTTAATATACAATGGATTACTTGCTGTCTAGGGGAGGGAGAAAAATTTGGAATACAAAGTTATGCAGGGGTGAATGTTGAAAACTATCTAAGTATATAATTTTGAAAATAAAAAGCTATTATTTAAAAAAGAGAAGAAAACTCAAAGAGAGGTTAGGTGACTTGCCTAGGATCATGAAACAAATGAATATAAAAGGCACGATTCAAATCCAGGTATCCCCAATTCTAAGTTCAGCAATTTAAAACTCTTCTATCTTCTGGGGAAGAGGATAGATTCAGCACATAGAATATAAATTCTAAAGATCCCCAACACAGCAAATCTATGAGTATTTGTCCCTGGCATAAAATACTTTAAGCCAAGGAATCTTAAACTGGGGTAAAAACATTTATTAAGTACCCATTATATGCCAAACATTATGCTAAGCACTGGGGATATAAAAGTATCAACTACATTTCAATATAATTTGTATTCTTTATAATCTTACAATTTATTTAAATATTTAAAACCATTATTCTGAGAAAGGATGCAAAGGCTTCAGACTATCAAAGGGGTCCAGGACTTTAAAAAGGTTAAAAACCTCTGCTTTTACAGATATTATCTCTATCTTCAAATTTGCCCTTGAAAACAGGTATTTTTATTGTCACTCCCATTTTACAGATGAGAAAACTAAAGCAGAGAAATGATAGGTGACTTGTTCCTGGCTACACAGTTAAGTGTCAGTGGTAAGATTTGAACTCAATTCGGGTCCAGTGATATATAACTTATACCACTTAGAATTAGAGGCTCTGCCTGGATAGCATTCTACAAGAGATCATTAAAGAAAATTGCCCCAATATTCTAGAAATAGAGAGAAAAATACTGATTGAAAGAATCCATTGATCACCTTCAGAAAGAGATCTCATAAAATCCCAAGGAACATTGCAAAACTCCAAAACTATAATCTTGAGGAAAAAACTACTACAAGCTTCCAGACAAAAACAACTCAAATATCAAAGAGTAACAGTCAGCATTACCCAGGACCTGGTAGCTTCTACAATAAAGGATCGGAGAGCCTGGAATATCACATTCCAGATGGCAAAAAAGCTAGAATTACAATCAGGAATTAACTACCCAGCAAGATTCAGCATCATCTTTGAGGGTAGGCAATAGAACTTCAAAGACACTTTCAATCATTTCTACTGGAAAAAAAAAAAAACCCCAGAACTAAATAGGAAATTTAATCTACAAATAGGACTCAAGAGAAGCATAGAAACGGGGGAAAACACATATTATTTAAAGGTTAAATTGTTTACTTCCCTAAGTGGGAAAACAACATCTATAACTCTTGAGAACTGTATCTGTCACTGGGGCAAAGGCGGGCATCAAATGGACTGAGAGAATGGACTCTATTGAGATGACAAAGAAAAAGACACTCAGGGGTGGAAAAAGGAGAAGGGAGGTATAATGGGACAAATTAGATCATGTGAAGATAAAAAGTGGTTGTGATGAGGCGATGGAGGCCACATCAGCTCATAGGGTGAATACTGAGGTACAAAAGGCAGACTTACGCGTTGCTTTTCTGGTGCAGGGGAGTCTTGTCACGGTGCAATGGGGTGGTGACAATGACCTTCTGGCTGCACACAGGTGTGGATGTCAGTGAAGGGCTCTCTAGCTCCAAAGTGTCCTGTTTGGTCCAGAAGTTTAAAAACTGCAGAAGAAGGAAAAAATGAGAAGCAGCATAGAGTAAGGGGATTTCTCTAATCATAGGAGTAGCAACAAAATTCCCTTTCTTCTCCCAATAGATTTTTTATTTAAAAGAAAAAAATGGTGCCGAGGCAGTGGAAATATCAACTTAGGAAGTGAGAAGCTTGGTATTTTATAGACAGCTTCTGGTACTCACTACTCTGGGCCTGATACTTCACATTTTTGCCTCAGTTTCCTGAGCGGTAACATGAGGAGACTACTTATCTGACCTCTATCAGATAGGGCCCTTGTCAGAGAAAAATGGTTCTAAACTTCTAAGAGAAGTGGGAGCTTCTGTGACTGCTCCTCCTACTCTTTGAGCATGCGACAGTTCAGAGGGGAAAGAGGAGCAGCCATCCAATAAACCTTGGCCCCAGATTATAGTAAGCTGACAGTTCCTTAACTCAGGTTGTTTTCAGGCACGCTGAATCTCTCTTCAATTGTTGCTTTTATACGAATGTCAGCATCACAGAAAATGATACTAGCTTTTTTTTTTTTTTTTTTTAAATCAAAGCCATCACCATCTCAAATTTCCCTACACCCCTGTATGGACGAGTAAGAGGCCGATCATCCCAAAAAATCTGTGTTTACATTTCACAGGTAGGGAAGAGGTCAGCAAACCCAGAAGAAGCCGGGCACTAAGACCATCATAACTACCACCTCCATAGCTGGCCAATTGCCGCACAATCACCCCGGGAGGCAGTAACACTATGACCCCATTTTATAGAAGAGGACACTAAGGCAGGCAGGAGATAAGTGATGGGCCAGGATCACACAGCAATAACTGCCTCGGATTGTCCTGATCCCAATGCCAAAACCTGTGTCCTGTGACCCAAGGTCAGACGCTCCCTCAAGGACACACCGTGGGCACCGCAGAAACACGACTAGGAATTCTGACCACGGCCCCAAAATGCCACCCTCGCACCAGGAGCAGCTCCCTGGGAATGAAGGACTGGGGGTGGTAACTGCCGCCTCGATGTGGCCCAGTCCCCACCAACAGCAGCTCTGGCTTCCTAACATTCCTTCCCCATCTCCCAGCGTGTGCCAGCTCGCGCGCCCCGCTTCCAAGGGCCTGACCAACATGGAAATTGCCCCATCACGGTTCCAGGCTCCCTCAGGAGACAAGGTTAGAACCAGAGGGGCAGGCTGGTACAACAGACAGAACACAGGATTTGGATTCAGGAACTGGGTTCAAATCCCAGCTTTCCCATTACTGCCTGTATGGCATTAGACAAGTTCCTTAATCTTCTTGATCAATGAAATGAAGGATTTGGACCAAATAATCTCTAATCTTCAGCTCTAAATCTATGAGCCTATAACCTCTCCCTCAGCACTCCCCATAGCGGCACAGGAAACATACTGGATGGGGAATTTGGAAAAGTCACTACTATTCTGATGTTACAGTTTCCTCATCGGGTAAGAAGTGTATTACAATAGACCACTGTTTTAAACATGGAATCCATGAACTTCCTATCATTGATAACTGGAATAATAGAAATTATTGGAATAACTAGAAATCTGGTCATTTTGATAACTGCACTTCAATACAATTGGTTTCTCCTGTAATCCCATGTATTTTATTTTATATATCTAAAAACATTTTTTGAAAAGGGATTCAAAGATTTTATTAGCCTCTCAGATCAGTGACACAAAAAAGGTTAAGAAGTCCTGGGCTAGAGCAAATGTAAGGTCCTTTCAAAAAATAAAAAAAGTAACATATACAGGACTACTTGCCATCTAGGGGAGGAGCTGGGAGAACAGTGGAAAAATTGGAACACAAGGTTTTGCAAGGGTTAATGTCAAAGAATTATCCATGCATGTTTTGAAAAACAAAAAGCTTTAATAATAATAATAATAAAAAAAATTGGTTCACCTCTGGTGGAACATATATGAGCCATGAATCTTTCTGTGATGTCTTAATAGAACATAGGTCACAGAAAAGAATAATGACAGGACACTGCTGGGACTACTCACATCTACCCCCAAAGACGACCCATTTCAAATCAGTTTAAAGGATGGAGAGGTACAAAGGATAAACCAGGCTGTTTAAAAACTGGTTCAAGGATATTACAAAATGCATCTGGTTTCTTGGTCAATCTTTTCCCCAGCACATCCACTATAACATCCAGAGAGCCTGGGTCACCCTAGGAACGTTGGGGGCTAATAGGCAACTCACCTGGGAAGGGGAGAAGGGAAGCGTTTTCACTGGTGTACTTTTGGGGGTCAGGCTATTACAGGAATCCACAAACGAATAGCTGGCATTGGGGCTGTTCTCTGAGACAGGAGAAAGGGTGACCCTCCTCTTTTTCTGCCGCTTGAGGATGGAGGGTGGAGTACTAAAGCTGACTTCGGTGTTGGGGGAGATGGGGATTAGCTCGCCTCGGCTGCCTTTGCTCAGGTCGGAGATGACGTGACCATCCAGACGGTACTCTGTCATGCTTTGGGCAGAGACTGTAGGCTTGCTGAATGTCTGCTTAACTGGGCTGTTGCTGCTACTGCTGCTGCTGTTACCACCACCATTGGACAAATCCTCAGGCAGGTCAAAGTTACTCAGGTCACACCATCCATCAGGGTCCTGGGCAGAACAAGTGATACCAATAAACCATGAGCTTGAGACTCATATTAAATTCCCTAGTGCTACAAATAGGGCTGGCCCAAGAGCCAAGCTCTACTCAAGTCTTCCTTATCAGTTTTGATAACCGAGGATCCAAAAAGAGGGAGGCTGGATAGACTCGTCCAACAAAACAGTGAAAAAGATGCACCTTAGTCAGGATAAATATAAAGGTTCAAATAACACACTCTACAAAAATAAGACTAGAAAGGTATGGTAGGATAACAGCACACCTACAAAGAACCTGAAGGTCTTAGGATACAAGGAGCTCTATCATGCCGTTGCAACGCTGAAGGTCTTAGCTTAAAAAGGCTGCAGTCCCCCACTGCACCCAGGGCCATCCTCAGTCATCCTGTCCTACATCCTCCATCCTCCAGAGGACAAAATGAGGCAGGGGACTCTGCACAGCCCTCTCTCCCTTAAATTCAGCACACGATTATGTCAAGGTATCATCTCCCTGAAGTCATGGTCTTGTTCAAGATGAAGGGCAAACAGTAGGCGTTGGGACTCAATTGGAACAGGCCCGTTGGGGAGCGCAGCATGCTCTTGTCTTACTTCCCTTTCCTTCTCTCTGTCCACATAGGGGGTGTATCAAACCCTTCAGATTGCAGAAACCTCACAAGATTGAGGGGATAGATTTCTTTCTTAAAGACCTTGCCTAAAGGACCCACACTTAACACCATATACCAAGATAAGATCAAAATGGGTCCATGACCTAGGCATAAAGAATGAGATTATAAATAAATTAGAGGAACATAGGATAGTTTATCTCTCAGACTTGTGGAGGAGAAAGAAATTTGTGACCAAAGATGAATTAGAGACCATTACTGATCACAAAATTGAAAATTTTGATTATATCAAATTAAAAAGCCTTTGTACAAACAGAACGAATGCAAACAAGATTAGTAGGGAAGCAACAAACTGGGAAAACATCTTTACAATTAAAGGTTCTGATAAAGGCCTCATTTCCAAAGTATATAGAGAACTGACTCAAATTTATAAAAAATCAAGCCATTCTCCAACTGATAAATGGTCAAAGGATATGAACAGACAATTTTCAGATGATGAAATTGAAACTATTACCACTCACATGAAAGAGTGTTCCAAATCACTATTGATCAGAGAAATGCAAATTAAGACAACTCTGAGATTATCACTACATACCTGTCAGATTGGCTAAGATGACAGGAAAAAATAATGATGAATGTTGGAGGGGATGCGGGAAAACGGGGACACTGATGCATTGTTGGTGGAGTTGTGAACGAATCCAGCCATTCTGGAGAGCAATCTGGAATTATGCCCAAAAAGTTATCAAACTGTGCATACCCTTTGATCCAGCAGTGTTTCTATTGGGCTTATATCCCAAAGAGGTGCTAAAGAAGGGAAAGGGACCTGTATGTGCCAAAATGTTTATAGCAGCCCTGTTTGTAGTGGCTAGAAACTGGAAAATGAATGGATGCCCATCAATTGGAGAATGGCTGGATAAATTGTGGTATGTGAATGTTATGGAATATTATTGCTCTGTAAGGAATGACCAGCAGGATGAATACAGGGAGGCTTGGAGAGACCTACATGGACTGATGCTAAGTGAGATGAGCAGAACCAGGAGATCATTATACACTTTGACAATGATATTGTATGAGGATGTATTCTGATGGAAGTGGATTTCTATGACAAAGAGATCTAACTGAGTTTCAATGGATAAATGATGGACAGAGACAGCTACACCCAGAGAAGGAACACTGGGAAACGAATGTGAACTATTTGCATTTTTGATTTTCTTCCCGAGTTATTTTTACCTTCTGAATCCAATTCTCCCTGTGCAACAGGAGAACTGTTTGGTTCTGCAAATATGTATTATATCTAGGATATACTGCAACATATTTAACATATATAGGACTGCTTGCCATCTTGGGGGGGGAAGGGTGGAGGGAGGGAGGGGAAAAAACGAAACATAAGCGAGTGCAAGGGATAATGTTGTAAAAAATTACCCTGGCATGGATTCTGTCAATACAAAGTTATTATTAAATAAAATAAAATTAAAAAAAAAAAAAAAAAAGACCTTGCCTAAACTATCACTGATTGATCAACAAAAGGTCCCAGGCCAAACTTCACTGGGTCATTGTTTGGGCCTAAATTGGCTCAATATAAATACAAATAGCAATTGTTTGTTTCCAAAACTGTGAGGTTCTTGCCCTTACAGATTGATTTTTTTTTTTTGAGGTAAAAGAGGTGATTCTCAATCTCATTTCCTTAATTTCTTCTAATTTTAATCACTGACTAGGTTGCCTCAGTCCAACGGAGACCTATTTAAAGACCTTAGGTTAAAAAAATCTAAGGTCCCCTACTATACACAGGGTCATCTCTAGGATGCCCTGATGTACATTTGGCCACTGGATTCAGAGGACAAAGTGAGGCTTATCCAGCCCTGCCTCCCCTAAATCCAATTCACCAGTGGGGCATCACCTCCCCCAGAACCAGAGTACAGCAATCTATGTACCTAGGCTGGTCTGGATCCTCTAGAAAAGACTAAAAAGAATGAAAGACTTCCTACTCTCAGGGAGTTTACCTTCTAAGAGGGGAGACAAAAAAGCATAAACATAAATATATGCAGATTAAACATAAAGAGAATTAAATAAACACAAAGTGAGAGATAGTGTAGTATATGCAGTAGACAGAAAACCGTCCTCAGAGTCAGATAGCCTTGGCTTAAAGTCATTTAAATTCTTAGTTCTCTAGGAAACTCCCCAAGACAATAAATGTAGTAGGAAGGTGCCAGCCTAAACTGGTGGAGGAAATGTCTCACTGCTAGCCCCCCCATACTAATGAAATCAGGTGGAATGACCCAATCCTGAGTGAAATGAACAAAACCAAGACAACATTGTACACAGCAACAGTAACACTGTACAATGATCAGGTATGAAAGAAAGGTATAGCAATACAATGAGCCAAGTTAAGTCCAAAATGACTCATGATGAAAAATGTCACACACAACTGTGGACTCTGAATGCAGATTGAAGCACTTCCCCCCCCCCTTTCTCATGGCTTTTCCCTTTTGTTTTGATCCTTCTTTTACAACATGACTAATATGGAAATATGTTTAACATGACTACACATGTATAATCTATATCAGATTACATACTGTCTTGGGAAGGAGGGAGAGGGAAAGAAAAAAATTAAAATAAAATCTTAAAGAAAAACGAACGTCCACAATAAGAACCACATAAAGAGCAATTGGGAAATACTTAGCTATTCTTAGCAATACAATGATCCAAAATATTTTCAAAGGACTCATGATGAAAAATGATAGCCACCATCAGCGGAAAAACTTATGGAGACTTCTTTTATGTTACTATTCTTGGGGGGTTTTTTTGGCCTGCACTTTCTCCCACAACATGACTAATGGAAATATGTTTTGCATGATTGCATAAGTATAATCTATATCAAATAATTTATTGTCTCAGAGAAAAGAGAGGAAATGAAGGGAGGGAGAGAACTCAGAACAAATTAAAAAAAAAAAAAAACAGTTAAAAACTGCTTTCTAAGTGAAAAAAATCCAGAAGGTTAAACAGTGTTATAAAGAATGAATAAATGAATAAATTTAAAGAAAAAAGACAAGTGTCTCTATACAAACTGAGGACTTCCTAGGTGAGGGAACAATCAGGCTTTCTCAATCAGTATTCAACAATGGCTTAAGTATTTATCTTCTCACCATTGAGTGAAATACATAGAGAATAAAATAAATGAAATTTAAAAAATGAAATACAAATTTCATTGTGCTTAGTGTTAATTTTTTAGAATATTCAACTTAGTAGGACTTTGCCAGATCTTTTATAACTGGAATGTTTAATAATAATAACAGTAATTAATGATATCAGGCAAGGGCCAAAAGAAGGAATCATATGCTTGTCAAAAGTATTTGCCATTTCGATAGAAGATTCAGCACAGAATCTCTACAGAGGATGAGGTCCTCAAGATCCTCTTGTGTATAACATTGTGTTGATTGTTTCAAGCTTCAAAATAATGCAGAACCTCCTGGAAGTGCTTGGTTATTACTCAAAAGAGTTTAGTTGGTCCATCAATACAGGAAAGTCGAATAAGATTAGTATATTCATTGTCCTGATTCCAATATGCATCTAAATGGATATGCTATAAAGTTTGTCCAACAGTTTTTATCTCTGGAAGACAATACAGAAGAACAATGAACTGAGTCAAGAGTTGAAAAGGAAGCGACTGGACTGAACTGCTTACAGGAAACAGCAAAGCATTTATACTGACCCTAAACTTTCCAGAACATATGTATATTTTTAAAATACAAAGATTTCACAGGTGTTGCTTTATGTCCTCTGAAAAACTAAAGATGGTGTGTGTAAAAAGAATGTGTCATGATGGAATTATGCAACAGAAGACAGGATAGTCATACAAGACTAAGGAATAACAGGTAGATGGCCCAAGAATATATCTCTGAGATATCAAGAAAAAGCAAAGAGAGCCTCCAACACTTTAGGCAGAGACTCTTTATGATGAATTTTGGGGAAAACAAGGGAACAAGAGAACAAAGGATGAATAGGAAACCCATTGATTGCACAAAATAAATATGCAATCTGAATACAAAAGGCAAAGAGTTCAGGTACTTCTCACAACTATGTCCATAAGGAAAATTCTTAATTGAACAAAAATGGTAGAGCTCATGAAAGATAAAATAAAAAATTTTGACTACATAAAAAAGCTCCTGAATGAATAAAATCAATGAAGACAGAAAGAAAAATGAGAAATATATTTGCATTGACTGTGACTGATAGCCAAAATGCACAGGGACTAGACACAAATGCATAAATGCCAATGGCTATTACCCAAGGGAGATGTTGAATTTCAAAAGAATCTCAAGCTATATATGAACACATGAAAACCTATTCAAATCACTAATTTCAAGAAAAATGCAAATTCAGGCAGGTCTGATAAATTAGCAACACTGACAGATGCATTGTTGGTGAACACGTGAAGGAAATCACCTGTTTTAGATAACAATTAGGAACAATCCAGGAAAAGTAACCCCATCCTTTCACCTAGCCTTTCCACAATTAGGATATACCCCAAGGAAGGCAGCAAAGGTCCAATATGAAGAAACAAAACATCCCCTCTTGGGGGAGGCAGCAATCAAAGAGAGTCTACTCAGCAAAGATGGCAGTTTTCAGGTGAGTCTGATTCTTCACGATTTCATTTGAGGTTTTCTTGACAAAGATACCAGAGTGGTTTGTCATTTCCTTCTGCAGCTCATTTTACAGATGAGGAAACTGAGATAAATGGGGTGATGTGACTTATTCAGGGTCACACATCTAGGCTGTGTCTGAGATTGGATTTAGACTTGGGAAAACGCATCTTCCTGATTCCAAGCCCAGTGTTCTATCAGTTACACTGTCTAGCTGTCCAAAGTGCAACAGAAATACCAGGTATTCTTTTAGTCTCTCTCTGCTGTTAATATTAAAATACCAAGAGATTCAACTGATTTGAAAGTTATCTATGATGGGAGAAGATATATTCGGTGTCACTTTGAACAATGTAAGAACCCAGTCCTACAAAAGAACAAGCCCCTCAGGGTTCCTTTTTCTGGCTTACAGAACTAAAACACCTCTTCCCCCACCCCAGCCCCAAACTTTCCCCATGACAACTGTTCTCTGTGATCCCCTATTCACAATCTAACACTTTTTTCTCAACTATTTCTTTAATCAAGAAATTTTGTTAGTCAAGAGAACCTGCTTTATCCATTATTATTTATAGGCCCCTGACCAGGTTAATTCACATTTTCCTGGATTTGAGTTTCTTTAAAATCTATCAAATAATGCTAAAGTCCCCGACCTGCCTCTCTCTCAAAGACTGTTGAGATGATAGCAATGATAGTGTTGTGTAAACTCAAAAGCCCAACATAAATGCAACAAATCATTCTTTTTTAAATTCTGAGCTTAGTAACCACAGACCAAAATATTCAAACCAAATATTCAAATACACAAATAAAATCTTGAAAAAACTGGGGGTACAGGAAGCCACAAACTCCTATTATTTAATGTAAAGAATAATCATTACCGATTCTATCAGATCCAGGGCATCTGTCAAGTTTGGCATTGTAGCTGGACACAAGAAGTTGGCAGCCTCCACCACCCACTTGTATGGGGAGCTGACTTCCACGGGAGAATCCTCAGACTTCAGCTCCTTGGGAGTCTCCTCCATGGGGTCAGGGATAAGGTCTTTGGCCGGCTCCTCAGGAGCCCCCTCCTGCTGCTCCGCAGAGGCAGCTGTGGCTACAACACCTGAGGCAGTTGCAGCCAGGACACCTGATGTGGTTGCAGCCAGGACACCTGATGTGGTTGCAGCCAGGACACCTGATGTGGTTGCAGCCGAGATACTTGATGTGGTTGCTATCTCCTCCTCACTGACTTCCTCTTCCACTTCCATGACCCCAGTGGACCAATCAGTAGTAAGAGTCTTCTGTTTAAAACAGTAATTAGGGAGGAGAGGGGAATCAAGATTACCCAAAGACCTAAACTGTCAAGGGAAAAAAAATTGTTCATGGTAAAATAAAATAGCATCAAAATCCGGAAACAAACAAACAACAACAAAAATACAGAGAAACAGGACAGCAAATAGAACACTTGTTACTATCTTGTTTAAATTAATAAAAAAAAACATTTTCTTTTCCTTTATTTTTATTTTTTAAGATCCTACATCAACTAGGTTGGGAATACAGACTTACCCCGACCCTGAAAAACTTTGCTATGGTTAATTTCTGATGAGGATTGGTTTGTCCTTCCTTAGGAAGCCCAATGGCCCCCAATCCAGGGAGCTCACTATACTGGTGGTATACATAGTATGGTCAATATTTTAGTCTGACTGAAGCTCAGAGCCACCAAGCTCAGTCTATGCAGTAAGAGATCAGAGGTACACACTATCACATCCAACCGTACAGCCTTTTTAAAAAATTGCAAGCATGGATTTCTATATGATCATTTACATTATAATGCTTCTGTGAGTAGAAATTATTCTTAACAGGGCAAAATAAAAGAACGGTCTATTGAATGAAGAGTTTCCTTGTTGAGAATAGCAATCTAGATTAGCCTTTCTTAAGCACAGGTGTAATGCTATCATTCCACTGATCAAAACCCTTCCAAGGCTCCCTAGTGCTGCATTTAAATATCAAACTCACTGGCCTGGTAGCCAAGGCACCCTATCTTGGACTACCATCATTCAAGCACATGCCAGCCTTGAGCCTTTGCATCCCCTATTGCTTAAAATCCTTTTCACTAGGGGGCTTAGCTGTACCAAACTTAAAACTATGTTATAAAGCAGTGGTCATCAAAATCATTTGATGCTGGCTCTAAGAAATCGAATATTGGGTATTGGATCAGAGAGATAGGTTAGGCTCACAGGACAGTAATCAACAACTATAGCAGTGGTTCTCAAAGTATAGTCTAGAGAAGGGGTCCTCAAACTTTTTAAATAGGGGGCCCAGTTCACTGTCCCTCAGACTGCTGGAGGGCCGGACTATAGTAAAAACAAAAACTTTGTTTTGTGGGCCTTTAAATAAAGAAACTTCATAGCCCTGGGTGAGGGGGATAATCGATCTCAGCTGCCAAATCTGGCCTGCAGGCTGTAGGTTTGAGGACCCTTGGGAGAATCCTGGGGAATCTCTGAAACTCTTTTAAAGGGTGTACAAATTCAAAAATAGTTTTTATTTCCAAAATGGTAAATGTCTATAAATATAATCCAGATAAACAAAAATGCTTTGGAGAAATACTCAATAATTTTTAATAGGATAAAGATACTGAAAACAAAAGTTTGAGAACCACTGGACTATAGTAATGTAGTGCTTGACAAACCCAAAGACCCCTAGCTTCTGGAATAAGAATGCACTATCTGACGAAAAGTGCTGGGAACATGGAAAATAGTGTGGCAGAAACTAGACACTGACCAACACCTAACAGCCAAGATAAGGTCTGAACTGGCTCATGACTTAGACATAAAAGGTGGGTGTTCTCATTTAGGAGAACAAGGGAGAGTCTATCTCTCAGATCTGTGGAGAAGGAAGGAACTTATGTCCAAAGAACTAGAGAACATTATGAAATGTAAAATGGATCATTTTGATTATATTGAATTTAAAGAGGTTTTGTTCAAACAAAACCAATGCAGACAAAATTAGAAGGGAAGCAGAAATGTGGGGGGAGGGGAATTTACAGCCAGTATTTCTGATAAAGACCTCAAAATGACTCAAATTCATAATATAATCTCCAAATGATAAATGGTCAAAGGATAGAAGCAGAGTTTTTAATTTCTTCAAATGAAGAAATTAAAGACATTTCTAGTCATATGAAAAAAGTGCTCTAAATCACTATTGATTAGAGAAATGCAAATTAAGACAATACCTTTCAGATTGGCTAAAATAACAGGAAAAGAGAATGATAAATGCTAGGACATTAATACATTGTTGGTAGAGTTGTAGAGTTGTGAATTGATTCAACCATGCCAAAGAGCAAAAAGACTATAAAACTGGGCCTACCCTTTGATCCAGCAGCGTCTCTACTGGATCTATATTCCAAAGAGATCATAAAAGAGGAAAAAGGACCCACATGTGCAAGAATGTTTGTGGCAGCCCTTTTTGTAGGGGCAAGAAACTGGAAACTGATGGATGAACCCATCAGTTGGAGAATGGCTGAATAAGTTATGGAATATCATTGTTCTATAAATAAATGAACTGCAGGCTGATTTCAGAAAAGTCTGAAGAGGTTTACATGAACTGATGCTAAATGAAATGAGCAGAACCAAGAAAATATTGTACACAACAGCAACAAGATTATGTGATCAATTCTGATGGACGTGGGTCTTTTCAATAATGAGACTCCACATCCTGAGAGAAAAGTATGGAGACTGAATGTGGATCAAAGCATAGTATTTTCATTTTTTGTTGTTGTTTGCTAATTTTTTTCCTTGTGTTTTATTTTTCCTTTTGATCTGATTTTTCTTGTGCAGCATGATAAATATGGAAATATGCTTTAAAACGTTTAGAAGAATTGTACATGTTTAATTGGATAGCTATCGGATTGCTTGCTGTTTAAATGAGGGAAGGGGGAAATTTGTAACAAGGTTTTGCAAAGGTAAATGTTGCAAACTATCTTTGCATATATTTGGAAAAATAAAATACTTTAAAAAATTATCTTCACTACCAACTCCCTCATACTGCTGACCATCTACTAGTCTTCCCCAAAGTCTAATTCAAATGCCACCAGTGCCATGAAGCATTTCCTGATTCTTCCCTCCCAGCTGAAATGGATCTCTCTATTTGATCTCATAGTATTTTAAACTCCTTTTATAAACCAAGTTCATCATAGTTATTTATTGGAACTTATTTGCTAGAAGTTACAGCGCAACTCCTCCATTAGTTTAGAAAACCTGTGAAAGCAGAGACCATCTTTATCATTTTATTTTTCCCAGGTACATGTAAAAACAATTTTCTTTTTTTGCACTAATAAATTTATTTATTTTATATATATATAAATAAACTTTATGAATCATGTGGAAGAGAAAAATCAGAAGCAAAAGGGAAAAACCATGGGAGATTAAGAAAAACAGACGTGTACACAGCATAAATTTACACTCAGTCACCACAGTTCTTTTTCTGAGAATGGCATTTTCTGTCCAAAGTTTATTGGGATTGTTTTGGATTACTGAACCACTAAGAAGAACCAAGTCTTACATTCTTTTGATCATTACACATTCTTTTTGTTATTGTGTACAATGTATTCCTGGTTCTGTTTGTTTCACTCAATACCAGTTCATATAAATCTTTCCAGGCCTTTCTAAAATCCGCTTGTTCATCATTTTTTAAAACAACAATATTCCATTACTTTTATATACTACAACTTATTCAACCATTCCCCAGTTGAAAGGCATCTACTCATTTTCCAATTCTTTGTTACCACAAAAAGAACTGCTACAAAGATATTTGCCCATATGGGTCCTTTTCCTAAAAACAATTTTCAACATTTGTTTTTAAAATTTTGAGTTCCAGATTCTTTCCCTTTCATCTTTAGTATTTTTAATATTGCCCCGTATCTAGAAGAGGCTTAATAAACATTTACTTGATGATTTATCAGCCAGAGGATCTGGGGATAGAAATAGAAGAGATTCTATTCAGGGAGATATTCCCTATATCAGGGATTCCCTAATCTAATCATCTCATTTTACTCTGGGGAAATTGAGGGGGAAAGAGAACTAATCTGAAGTAACTAACATTTTTTGAATATCTAACAAGTCTCAGAGGGTGCTGACCCAGTGGATAAGAATAACAAAACAGTACCCACCCCACCCTCCAGGGGATTCCACTCTGGGGGACTGGCTTCTTTCTTCCCAAGAAAGTGGACCTACTAGACTTACCTGGCTCTCTGCTGAATGCACACTCTGACCCTCCCTATCCTCCAGCTCCACAAGCAGGTACACAGACTTTGGGTCCTTGGTCTCACTTAGGAAGCCCCCAGTATCCACCTTCCGTTTGATGGTAGAGTTCCAATGGTTCTTCACCGCATTGTCAGTTCTGTCGAAGAGATTGGTGACTTTATAACATGGTTGTGACCACTCTCATAGCACAAAGCTGCTCAGAGTATAGAGCAGTGGGTATCAACATGGGGGCGCCCACTGATCTTAACAGACGTCCTAGTTCTGATGAATGCAAAGGGGTGTCCTATCAAAGGACAACTAATACCCATACTACACAAATTAGGCTCAAAAACAAGAGAAAGAAAGCATACAACCAGCTTCCTTTTGTAAGGAAAATATAAGGGCAGCCAGGAGGCACAGTGAGTGGAATGTGTGGCCTGGAGGAAGGAAAACCTGAGTTCAAAAGAAAAATATATTCCTAAGACCTAAACTAAAAAAGAATAAAAACACAGGAGAGCTATAGGCCAAGATGATAAATGAAGGCTGATTAAAAAATTTTAAATGAAATCCTGAAACAGGCTACAGCGATTCATCTAAGAAATCATTTATTATGATTAAATTGTATTCATATCAGGGATGTTACAATAGTTCAGTAATAGGAAATCAAGATGATAATATTAATAAGAATATCCCAAACCACACAATTATCTCGACAGATGCAGAAAAAGCTTCTAACAAAATCCCATCTTTTACAGAAAAACGTCCCCAATGCCTCTTAATTCCACTACCTTCCCACTGTTAATTATTTCCCTTTTTCCAATACGCGGTTTACTTGTATTATTTACAAGTTAACTCCCTCATTACATTGTGAGCACCTTGAGAATAGAGATTGGCTTTTGCCTCCTTTTATATCCCCAGCATTTAGCACAATGTCTGGTACACAGGTGGTGATGCGGGAAAGCTTGCTTTCTAGATTCCCACCCTCTCCTAGTTAATAATGTAAATTGCTCTTTAACTCACACATCCTGGTCCTTTTGAATTCCAATAGAAGATTTGGCCTGTTCCCAGCCCCACCCGGATATGAGCCAACTTTGGGGCTACACCCGAAAGCCCCTCGAGCTAAGTCTCCTATTATAAAAAGGCCACGCTGGGAACCCCTCTTTGCAGAGATTCCAAACATGGCTACCATGTGAGGACCCTCTGTCCACTGGACCCTCTGTCCAGTGCCCTCCTTATCTCTACCTTCGCCTATACTTTACCTTTGCTTATCTAATAATAAACCTCTTTTATCAATCTAGCTCTCTGGGCCAATAAATGCTTTTATTGGGAACTCGCACCGCTACTAGACCCCCTTGCGTCGAATCTGTACCCCAAACCTGCCACTAGACCTTAACCCTAATTTCATTTAGGTACCCCAAAGCTAGACCTCAACAGTGGTACTAGATGTTTGTTGAATAATTAAACACCATATTCATTTATGCATCCTCCTGCCAAAAAAAAAAAAAAAAAAAAAAAAACCACCCTAAAAATTATAATAGGACTTTTTTAAAATATAAAAAGTAGCTAAAAGCAAAACAAGCATATGTAATGGAGATACACTTGAACATTTTCCAATAAATACAAAAGTAGAATAAGAATGCTTAATCTACTTACTATTACTTGATATAGTTCTAGAAATCCTAGCAAAAAACTAAAATAAGAGAAAGAAATCAAGAGTTTACATATAGGTAAAAAGGTAAAATTTACTTTAAAAATCCTGATGAACTAGCAAAGACACCGAAAAATAGCTTCAACAAAGTTGCAAACTACAAAATTTCTATATACTAGATAACAAAATTCAAGAGTAATGAGAGTTTCTATTCCAACTAGCTGTGGACATCTATCAATGCCCACAAAATAACTTGTGTTCCTTAAAAAAATAAAAAACAACTGAAATAGCTGAAGAAATATCTCGTGCTCCTTACAAGATTGTGCCAATTTTAACATGATAGCTTTAATGATATACCAAATAATTTTAAAACTTGATAAATTTTTTTTATCATAATGTAACTTAACAAAATCTATTAACATAATTCACTTGAAAAATAAAATATAAAGAGAAGTGAAGAGAGAACAGCATTTCTCAACCTCAATCTGTATTATAAACCATCTGGTGGTATGGGAAAAGACTACACAAAGAAAAATCAGAATTAACAAATCTCAATAACCCAACTTTTTTTTTTAAAACTATATTAGAAAACAAATTACTTATGAAATAATTATCTGATAAAAACTGCTGGGAAAACTGGAAAGCAGTTTGGCACAAACTAAGCTTAAATCAACAATTTGTCATATTCCACAAAACTTCCTAAATGGATTTATATTAAAGAACATATTGTATTTCTACCATATTTAACAAATATTGGACTATTTGCCATCTAGGGGAAGGTGTTAGGGGAAGATATGGGGAAAGGGGAGGAAATTGGAACACAGGGTTTTGCAAGGACTAATATTAAAGAATTGTCTATGTATATGTTTTGAAAAATGAAAAGCTTTAATTTAAAAATTTGAAAAAAAATTTTTTAAAGAACATATTGCAAAAAAGTTAAGCAAATCAAGCCTCTCTTTCAGCTACTGGTAGATGTATTCTTAACCAAACAGGGGACTGAGTTAATTACAGATGGTAAAAAAGATTAACTTTGATTACAAAAAAACAGAAAAACTTTAGCACAAAAGAAATCAATATGCCTGTTCTTAAAGGGAAGATGGGGAAGAAAGAGGGATACTAGAGATAAGGATAATTAAGGATACTGAAGAGAGAAGGTCAAATGAGGAAAAAAAATCTATCAAATTTCTTTAATAAGGGTTTAGTATTCAAGCGAAAGAAACAATTAGCAAATTTAAGACCAAAAGCCATTTCCCAAATAGGTAAGTGGTCTAAAGTTTTATATAAAAAGTTCTTTAATAAAACTATTAATCACACGAAATCCCTAATAATTAGAGAAATACAAATAAAAAGAATCCTGAGGTTTTGAGACAGTAAAAGATGGGAATAATGACTATTTGGAGGGGGATAGTAAGATAGTGCCTTGTTGGTGGATGGATGTTGCTGTTATGTCAGAGTCTGAGCCTGCAGCTGATCAGACCGCTATGCCACAGGTGGGACAGAAATAGTCTCTGTGAACATTTAGGGTGGCTTTGCTAATTTTGCGCAGCTTTCGTTTCTTCTGAGCTCACAGAGCACAGCACCTTCTCTGATGAGAGCACGCCACGCTGAGAGGTCTGTGCCTGTGTTTCCCCTATCATACAACTGATTCTAAAGTTCTTAAGAGAGACGTTCAGAATGGCCTTGTATCACTTTTTCTGACCACCTTGTGAGAGCTTAGCTTGCTCTGGGTGAGTTCTCCATAAAATATTTTTTTTACAAGTTGAGAGTCCATTGCTCAAACAAAAGCTGACTTCAGTTTTCCAGAGCAAGAGGAAATTATGCTGCAGGAATTCAAGGATGCCTCCATTGTCCATCTTTAGAAAGGTAAAGGGAATAGATCATCCTGTGACAATAGGAGATTGGGGGAGAGGATAGGTCTCTCTCTTAAGTAAAATGTTCATACACTTCGATCCAGAGATTCCATTACTAGACTTATATTCCAAGGAAATAATAAGAAAGCCAGGATATACACTGAAATATATACAGCATCATTTTTTGTGACTGCAAAGAATTAGAAGCAAAATAGATACCAATAAAGGAATGGCTGAACATGTTATGGTGTATAAACATATATACCCTATCTCTTTGTAGGTGAGAAATACATTTTAATGTAATGTATTCATTTAAATGTATTGTCCATTATACTGATTTTTTTTTCACTTTTTTAAAAAATCTTTACCAACTCCTGTTTGTTATATAGGAAGGCAGAGGAAGGGATACTGGGGAAAAATAGTGATGCAAAAATAAATGAATTTTTAAAAACACCAATATAGTTGTTATTTTAAAAGAAAACTACTTGTTTCTCATCCATAAGGAAGTCTACTTCCTCTGCATTCTTCTCATGGACACTAGGAATCACTCCATTATATTTTAACAGTTTTAACACAAAAAGATTGGAAATACTTTTTCTTCTTGACCCTAGGAAAATTTGAGGGGTTTCTATCACAATGAATAGAAAATTGGACCGGGATGAAATTCTGTCTCCATCTCCATTCCTACTTTGTGATTTCAGGCAAGTCATTTAATATCTCTAAATCATATTCTGCTCACGTGTAAAATAGAAACAACAATGTGAGTGCCTAGGTCTCCCAAGGTTGTTCTTAAGTTCAAACAAAATAATGTATGTAAATGGAATTACAAATCTTAAAGTACTCTGTGCGGTGTGTTATCATTATTCCAATTCAAAAGGCAAAGAAACCTTCCTAATGAATCAACAACTTAAATGAAAGTTCTATGTGCTTGCCACTGTGCTGAGACAAAAGACCCTAGCCTCAAGGAGTTTACAATCTAATGCCAAAAAAAAAAAAAAAAAAAAAAAGCAATATGCAGGATAAATGGGAAATAATTAACAAGTTTCTGGAAAGCACTGGAACTAAGAATTGGGGAAGGCTTCCTGTATTTCTCATGCTTTCATTTCTTGGGGGGAAATTAGGTAAAGAAAGTATTTCATAAAGTTACAGCTCTATAAAAGGGAACTTAATAAGACGGTACAGAAACAAACCTGGAGATTGTTAGTTCAATAAATCCATAGTTAAAATGCAACCATTTTAGAAAGCATTACAGATTTTAAAAAGAACTATAGTTTCCAGAAGGGTAGTAATACCTCCACTTCAGGTGTGGTGTCCCATGCTAGACATCAGATTTTAGGAGGGACATTGATAAATTGGAGCAAATTCATATAGAAACCAAAATAATAAGGGAACTAGAATACACCATTTCTTTCCCTTTTGCCACATTTAAGAATAGAGTTTTGAAACCTCATCTAAATCTATGAGGCGCCCTCAGATTAACAAACTCAAAATAAGCCTGGTGAAAAAGATAGACTCTAGAAAGAGAATATGAGAACCTAATTTTGGGGTCATCCAAAAAACTAAAGCTGGACCGCCTTTAGCTAAGTCAGAGAATAAAAAGCCACATTATGAGAGCTTAAAATCTCCCCACTGCCAAGTTGCAAACTCTTTTACTTCCAAGAGTAGGAAGAAAAAAATATTATCTGTGGGAGGCAGGTTAAAATGGGGACAATAATATTCTGCTTCCTACTACAAAATGGGCCCATTAGCGGGATCCTTGACTGATTAGTATCTAAACTGAATACATATAGAATATCCCATGTGCACAGCTTGGGTGGCTCAGATTAAGAAGTTTAATCTCCCCCTTGCTCTTTAGGTATTGGGAGATTGTGTTTTTAAAAGGCCAGTCAGCTGTGAGGAAAATGCTTTATAAACCTTAAAACACTATGGCAACATGAGCTACTATTTACCTTAGTGACAAAGATTTAACCAACAAACACGGTTAAATTGGCTGATATATGCTAGAAAGCATGATACAGGGCCTCTGAGAGCTCAAGTCCTAACTGCCATAGACTAGCTCCAAGACCTGAAGCAAGTCATTAACCTCAAAGAGCCCCAGGCAACTCTAATTTTATAAGATGCAGAGCAGAGGGCAATCTGCTTTGATGAAGGGAGGTTACTTGATGAAAGTTTCTTATACCAATTAAATGACAGAGCACACCCAGAAGTTCACCCAGGAGGGGATGGATTGGATTTTTGTCTTTGCATCCCCAGAACATAAGCACACTTTTTTTTTTTAAACCAAACCTTTAAGTTAATTGGTGTAAGGAACTCCCAGTGAGTACATTTTATTTAATGTAAGCTGCAGGATGTTACTGCCAAGTGAGCTATTATTATCTTCCTCACTATATAAAGCAGGTATCATCACTTTAACGGTAACAATAATAGCTAACATTTCCTTATGGGTGTAAAATGCTTTACATTCTCTGACCCTCAAATCTGCCCTGTGCTTCATATGTGCCAAAATATTTAGAGCAGCACTTTTTGTGATGGCAAAGAACTAACAAAGAATGTACCTATCTATTGGGGAAAGACTAGAGGCACGGATGTTCTGAGATTTAAGAAGTGAGAATGGTGAATACAGAGGAAATATGGAAAGACTTGAAAGAACTAATGCAAAACAAAGCAAACAAAAGCAAGAAAACAATAGAGACAACAACCACAACAACATAAATGGGAAAGTACCACTCCCTCCCCAAAGAAAATCTTAATCGATTGCTACAAAATTATAAAGAATAAATTTATGGTCCCTACAAAAGATAGGAGACACTTCTGACAATCCTTGGTGGGGACGGAGGAACAAGACTCCCACAGGTTTAAAATATGGCATATAAGGTCAGATTTTTTTCAATGTATCAACTGGATTTGCTAGGTTTTAAAAAATAAAGTCTGTTGTAAGGGAGGAGAAATGGGGAGGATACTTGGCGAAAATACGTGGGTACTATGAAAACAATCAAAAACCATTGTTTAAAAATGCCTAGTAAAATATGTATTAATCCCATTCCTATTTTAAAGATAAAGAAATTAAAATCCAGAGAGGTCAAGAAATTTGTCCAGCTATTCATTAAGTGGCAAAGAAAAGTCCACAGCTCTTTCCATTATCTCATAATTAATGTTGCAGGTGAAACAGATGAGGTATGACTCCCCTCCTCCCCCCCTTTTCCCCAATCTCAAGGAGTCTTACTCTGCCTCCTGGCCACATTCTGTGCTATACACTAAGAAAAAAATATTTTCCCTCTAAGAAACCTTTTCAAACTGCAGCTTGACCTTGAAATTATGGTTTCCCGTCCCCTAAAGGCTGCAGGTATGTACCTTCTAGTAGGCCAGAGAGAAGGGCGACAGCTTGACAATACAACAGCAGATTAATTTAAAGCAAGAGGCTGAGAGATACTTAAATCCTAATTGATTTTTGTAAGGATCTGTCTATGGGGAGAAAGAAATGCCTTCCTCCCAAAGCCCACAGCCCTCTCCCTAAGAGAAGACCACAAAAGAATGCCTGAACTGGAAGGACCTTTGGCTCAATGCCCTCAGTTTTACAGATGAGGAATCTAGGGCCCAGTGAGAGGAGGAAAGTTACTCCAGATGACATAAGGAGTGGCAGAGGGGGCTCCAGATCTGTACCCCCTGTCTCCTGCCCTCCCACTCCTATCTCAGACAGCTGCCATTTCCCACCTCGTGATGAATCCTTCGCGCACATCTCCCAGCCTTCTGACTCCCTCTTGTGAATGAAGACTGACAGGGGACTCTGGAGAGCCCTGGAGAACCCTCTAGAGCCCGATTTTGCCTTACCTTCCAGGGAGAAGCTTGGCGATCTCGGCCCAGCGGTTGCCCAGGACCTTGTGAGCTTCACAGATGATGCGGTCCTCCTCCTCCGTCCAGCATGACTTCTTCACCTCGGGGTTCAGGTGATTGTGCCAGCGCTCTCTGCACTGCTTTCCCAGGCGCCCTTTCAGGTGCTTGGCAATCAATGTCCATTGTTTGGTGCCATATTTCTTCACCAGTTCAATGACCTTTTGGGAATTAGGGAAATAACCATAAAAGAATTCAACTTAAGCATTTACTAAGTGCTCACTACTGCACAAGGCCCTGGAGACAATGAAAAATAAAAATGAGAACTAATCCTTGCCTTGAGGAAGCCTATATCCTACGAAGAATATGACATGCAAACAGAGAACAAAAATTAAGAGCTCGTAATTATGTTTTAATTTCACTACAAGGAACCCTGATTTCATCACTGTGGATGCTCCTCCCATCAAGGCAGATTGCAGACCCTCAGTAGATGAAAAAAAATTTTAAACATATGTCTTGATTTACATTTAATCTCTATAGTTCTTTTTCTGAATGCAGATAGCATTTTCTGTCCAAAGTCTATTGGGATTGCTTTGGATCACTGACCAAGTCTTTTACAGTTGATCATCGCACATTCTTGCTGTTATTCTGTACAATGTATTCTTGGTTCTGCTTGTTTCACTCAACATCAGTTCGTGTCAATCTTTCCAGGCCTTTCTAAAATCAGCTTGTTCATCATTTTTTATAGAATAATAATATAGGAGATGAGAAATTCTTAACCTTTTGGGGAGCCATAGACCCTTTTGGCAGCCTGGGGAAGGAAAGGGATTCCTTATCAGAATGTTTTTAAATGTCTAAAAAAAATACATAGGACAACAAAGGAAACTGCCATCGTTGAAATACAATTATCTGGGTATGCTTTAAAAAACAAGTTCACAGACCCCATGTTAAGATCATTTACAGTAGGTATTTTAGCCATTTCTATAACTGAACAAAATTCTTCACCCACCTATTAATGGTTCACTCTACTAGTAATACGCCTTTTTCTACTTGGCTAAACAAATGAAAGATTGGGTCAGGACTTGAAACTTTTCTAATTTGGTGGGAACCTATCAGAGCCTGAACATTACTTAAAGGAGCCTGGGAGAACCACAGGTGGCTCATTGCTAAACTAGAATGAGACATCAATAGATCTTAATGGACCAACACAGTTAAGGTAGACAGTACTCTAAGCAGACATTTAAGCAGACATTAGTATAATAGTTATATTTATGTAGCACTCTAAGTGTTTAAGCTCTTTACATCTGTGAACTCATACAAGTCTCGTAACTGCAAAGTAGGAGTTGTTATACCCATTTTATACAAGTTTACCTAAGATTCTAGGAAGTATTTGAGGCAGAATTAAAAAACTTATCTTCCAGACTCTTTATCTATCCACTCTACCACTTTGCAGCCTTATCAGATTTTATCCAATCAAGGGGGTTTTATTCCCATTTCACAGATGAGATAAAGAACAAAGTCTGAATTCAATGGCTAATCACATGCTGAAGGTGATTCTAGGTTTTGAAAGGCTATGCCAGCAGTGTAATCCAAGCTGTTCTACCTTCTCAAAAGATTTTGAATACAGTCCCAATAACCAACTATCTCACTATTTTTTGCAAGGACTGATAAGAGTAACCAATCTAACTCATTATGAGATGCTCATCATCACCAATAATTTTGTGATTATGGCACCCTCTGAAATTGAAGAACTACTCAAAATGGCCCTCGGAACTACATGGCCCTCTTCTCATACAAATGTTAAACTACCTATAAATATTAATATTAAGCATTCTGAATGTGGGCTAAGGGAGAACCAAATGAAACAATAAACACGGTCAATTTCAACACCTGAGGTTTTTAAAGTCCTACTTCAAATTGAAACACAGACACAATCATGTGTCCTTGTGCAGATCTCCCTTTCAGGATTCCTTACACCTAAAATTAATCGCACTGCAGAAATGCATAGATCTATACGGAGTGAAGAAGTTTTCTTAGCTGGGAGTTCCCTATACCAGTGAAATCATGGGTGCAAATTAAAGACTAAGAAACTGCTCAGTGGCCAATAAACTGACCTCCTATTTAAAGAACTGAACCACATGGACACTAGTCTTGGAAAAACCACTAAGACAAAGGGAAGATGAAACTAAATGGAAGGACAAAGCAGTGGTTCTCTTAAGACAAAGGAGCCACAAGAACTAATTTTATCCTCTGCCCCAAGCCAACAAAAATCATCATTTCATGAGAATAAACTTACAAGTATTTAAGTGCCTTCTTTGTGTGAGGGACTAAGCTAATAAAAGCTTAGAGGTATAGGAAAAGAATGGAAGAATACAAGCATTTAAGGCACTGTCCTGTGTACTTTACAAATATCTCATTTAATACAAACCTCTAGATGTGATTTCCATTTTACAGACAAGGAACTTGAGGCAGAAGGGTTAAGAGATTGGCTTATGGTCAATAAAAAAGAAAAAGGCACCATGGAGACAATAACTGCTTTATAACCCACATCTAATGTAGAGGTGAAGAGGTAGAAAAATAATAGGAAAAACCTGACAAGATCATCCAAACTAAGGCAGCACTCATGTTAATATACCAGTGCAATACAGTGGGAAAAAGCAGCAAGAGAGGTTCAAATCCAACCTGATACTTACGACCTCCGTGAGCTTCACAAATTAATCTTTTTTGGGACTTCAGTTTCCTCAGCTTTATAAATGAGGGGGAGGGGGATTGTTACTGTTATCACTCAGTTATTTCAATCTTGCCAACTCTTTGTGACCCTTTTTGGAGGTTTTTCTTGGCAAAGATGCCAGAATGCTCTTTTTGCAGGTAAGGAAACTGAGTTTATAGTTTTATAAGTAACACATTTCTGAACTGATCTGAAGTTTAAAAAAAGGTTTTCTCTCAAAACAAGCCAGAAGAAGGTGGCAAAATGCTACCATACTTGTTTTCAGACAAATAAAGATAGGACAGCGTCCTTACAGGGCCAAAGTCACCACCCAGGCCTTAAGTGTCAAACCCCGGATTCCTGACTCCAAGTCCTGTGCCCTCTTCACCAGATGAGAGACAAGCTCCTAGAGACCAGGACACAGGGTAACCTTACCTTTTGATCTTCTTCCTTCGTCCAAGGTCCCTTGACAAGGTCCGGATTCAAAACCCTCAACCACCGATACTGACACTGCTGATCACTGCGATTCTGGGATGGTGAATTCAGAGCAAGCAGGAAAAGAGAGAAATCATAGAAATCCCAGAGTCAGAGAAACTTGTCTGATCCAACCCATTCACCACATCCAACAGAGAGTGATGAGCCCAACGCCCCCCTAAGAGACTCTCCCAAGATACAGGGCCTCACTGCCTGTCTGGATATCTCATCCTACTTTGGAATAATAATGCAGAAACATTTACTTACACCAAACCTAAATCTGCCTCTCTGCACCTTCCACATGCCCAGAGAACTAGCAGAGCAAGCAGGAAAGGCCCAGTGAGGCCAGCTCAGTTATTTAGGGCACAAATGAGGGCCTTGATATTCACAAAGGCAAGGTCATGGGGTCAATCCTCCGATGAGGGTAAATAGAGTTCATTCTTTACTCTGCCTACTCAATCACCTTCTATATGTTTTGCAGAGACATCAGGTGAGAGCATGTGGATGAATCCGTGCAAATTCACATACCCAAACCCCCAGAGAAAAAATAACTGAAAGTTCACCAGCCTAAGTCATGCTTGATTCCCCGATCCTGACTCCAAAATCACCACTGCACAGCTTCCTAATTGAATGACCTCTCCCCTCCACCTTCCAATGAAAAGGTGGCAGCCCTAAAACACAGCTCTAAGCGTCCCAGTGCTGCTCAAGAACTCTCCATGTGTCCCTGTAAATTCTACTCAAGTCCTACTCTGGCCCTCTGAGACCCCACAGAACCATGGGCCCTCTCTTGCACATGACAAATTTTTATATAACTGTTGTCCTGGTGCCTTTTTCTTCCAGTATAACATCCCCCAATTCTTTCAACAACTCTTCACAGGACAGGTGCTTCCAGATATTTTACTAGCCTGGTAACACTTACCCAAACATAATAATAATTAATGATAATAGCAAACAGCGCTGTGTCAGGGATAGTATTAAGCACTCTAAGGCTATTATCTCATTTGAGACTCACAACTCTGTGAGGCAAGTGCTATTTTTATCCCCATTTTAAAGATAACTTGTTCAAGATCACACAACTAGTAAATGTCTGAAGCTTCCTTCAGACTCCAGGTCTGGCACTCTTATCAAAATAGTAACAATAAGCATGATGATGAAGACAATGGTGGTGATGATAATAATAATAGCTAACATTTATAAAATGCTTACTATGTGACAGGTACTTTACAATTTTTATTTCATTCAATCTTCACAATTATCCTGGGTAGTAGGTGTTATTTATTATTCCCATTTTACAGAGGAAACAAAGGCAAACAGAGGTTAAGTACCTTGCCCAGGTTCACACAGCTAGTAAATGTCTATGGTTGAATCTGAACTCAGGTCTTTCACACTCTGGGCCTGACACTAGTGTGCCGCCTAGCTGCCAGCTTATCAACATTTCTCTTAATAATAATTTGCATTTGTTTTAAAATTCTTATTTATACTCCATATAGTCTAACAATGAAAGGGAGCAATCATAGCATGCCTTGATCTGGACAGAATCCTAAGATGTATCTTAATTTCCCCTTCTTCATTCCCCATTTGTGCCAATGATTTCTTCTTTTGCCCCTTCTATCATTCTTCCCATCTTGTTATCTATTTTTGTGGGTTTGGGGGGGCTTTTTTTGCTGAGGCAATTGGGGTTAAGTGACTTGCCCAGGTTCACACAGGTAAAAAGTGTCATGTCTGAGGCCAGATTGGAACTCAGGTCCTTCTGACTTCAGGGCTGGTGTTCTATCCACTGTACCACCACCTAGCTGTCCCCTTGTTATCTATCTTTAATATTCTCCCTAAAGGAGGTGGAAATCCATTAAGAACTACTAGCTGTATCCTGTTATAGTAAGTTATTTGCAATTTTATTTAACATTTCATCTAAAGAGATTTTTTTTTTTTAAATCAGTCGAAAAATTATACTGAAAAATACTATTTCAAGATGTCATGAGCCGGGAATATCTCACACTTGGTAGATAGAGGGGAAATCATTAAAATAATCTTTTGCTAAATTTGGGAAGAAGCTACCAGCATGGTATAATGGATGGAGAATTTAGATTTAGAATCTACAGATCTGGATTCCAACCTCTGCCCTGTTAAATCTAGAACCAGTATGACCTAGAGCAATATCAATCCACCTGTCTACCTCAGTTTCCCCCTCTGTAAATGACAAGTTGATAAGATGATTTCTAGGGTGTCCTCCAGTTTTGACATTCTTAAGATCCCTTTTCTTTTCTGTTCTCAAAACAGAACAAAACTCTGTAGTGAGCAATATATCCCTTCCTTCCCCAGAAACAAAACTCCCAGGCGCTCCCAGAAGCCCCCATGCTTACAGGAAAGTGGCTCGCAAGAAACTTCCAGTCCTGCTGCCCATATTGCCTCACCAGCGCCTTCAGCTGCTCATCCTGAAAAGGACCAGATACTGAATCAGTTCACAGGTGTTCAGAATCCATGAATTGGTTCATCTCCAGAAGAAAAGTTCCCCCCAAGATAGATTTTTACTCCCCTATTCTCACACACTCCCGCTCCTTACCAAACTGGCTTGCTCTGCTCCTCACCCATGACACTGCATCCTCCTGTCTTCACACCCTTGCGGAAGTGGTCCCATCATACCTGAAACACCTCCTTCTCATCAAATCCCTTTCTCCTCCCTTCAAAGCACAGCTCAGGAGCCACCTCCTATATGAGCAGCCTTTTCAGATCCCTTACTCTGATTATCAGCACTCTCTCACTCGTGAAATGATGTAAGTTTTATTTGAACATAACTATATTTACTTACTGTATATAGGTGACATCAATTTTATTCCCTGCAATTGAATGTAAGCACCTTGAGGGAAGGAGCTATTTTAAGTCAATATATCCCCCTGCCCTCACAGGAGCCTTAATGAAGGCTTACCAAACTGAACTACAGATTCACATAATACAACTTGAATGTTCTACTCAGACTGAGCAGAATCCTGGTAAGCCTTTAGGGCTGACAACCAACTAATCATGAAATCCATCATAAGGATTTCCAATCCTCTGGGTACCGTATTAGAAAACTAGATGAAAACCTTTCTCACTAGTTATGAAAAATCATCCTCAAAGGAGAGCTAAGATCAGACACAGAGTTCAACAACAAGAATGGTAGTCTAATAGTTCCCCCCCTTTCCCCCCAATTTTCTCTTTTATGTATTACCTACACCAACTTACAGCAGGATGAAAAGATGTTAATAGTCTAGAGGGTCAGGTCAGTCCATACTTCCAGTTTTCCCCTTCTTTTCTATATCCCCCATTCTCATATCTTTCCCTTCTGATCTTCCTCACAGAACCTCTCCCTCCAAATCCAGTGGTACCTATCCTCTCCATCACTTACCTCTTGGTGGGTCCACTTGACCTTGCACTTATTTTCTCTCTGTTCCTGTACATCAGAATCTGTGTCCTGACAGTGCAACTCATCTTGATCCTCGATGCTAAAAAATATCAAATGCATCCATTTAAAATTTAAGACTTCATTAGGGTAGAATATAACTTTTCTCTTCACTTACATACACACCAGGGCCAATCAGTCCGAAGGAATTTATTTACTAGTCCTTGATATTTTCAAAATGTATTCTGAATGATGATTTTAAAGTTATAAAACTCTTGGGGAAAATGTGACTGATTGGTTGAAACATTTCCCCCTTTTCACAAAGATCAAGGGTTCTTAAATCTGGGTTTTGTGAACTCATTTGACAACTATTTCAATGAATTTTCTTTTGTGATATATATTTTATTTTATGCATCAAAAAAATATGCTTTTGAGAAGGGTTCTGCCAAATGGGTAAGACATAAAAAAAGGTTAAAAGCCCTGGACCACATCTTTTAGAACAATTTCCTAGAAGCAAAATATAAATGTCCAAGACAGGTCAAACCCACCCCAAGAACAGAAACAATATTCTATTAGGTGGCTGTGCACCCTAAAAAATCAATTTCACCTATAATGTAGCTGAAATAGAACTTAACTACTTTTTACTTTGTTTCTATCAGAAAAAAATGCACCTAAAGTTCCTCTTCCACCCAAACCCAACAGAGCCTCAAGCCACAAAAGAAAATAATCACAGCACACGACAAAGAGAAGCACCCTCAAGTTTCTCATTGTGACCCCAGGGGAAAAGAAATCTTAACTGAAAGCATTAGTAGGTATCCCAAATTGCAAGTGGGATATTTGTAAACCAGAAACAGCCTGCTAAGGCAAAACAAAAACAAGAAAAGGGGCAACTTAATATGGGCATTTAATAAAAGTGTATGGGTATATCATAAATAACATCAGTACTATGTTTCAACAATAATGCCCTTTGGTGTAATGGAGAAATATGTCAGGAAAATACATCTCCTTCACTGTCCTTGGCTTTGGGAAGAGTAGGATTCTTCTTATCTCTCAATTTGTAAGAACTCATTTCCTCCATACCAGACCCTCAAATTAGTCAGGAAAAAAGTTTATGGATGATGTCTAGGTTTACAGTTGTAGACAGAATATTCAATATTTTGTAACCTTAGATTAAATTCCTCTCAGAGCCTATTCTTTTGCGAAATTGGATTGCGGAGAGAGCTCCTAGATGAGGATGCCATTTAAAAATATATATATTTTAATAACTGCATTATAACATAATTGGTTTCCTTTGTATTCCTAAGTATTTTATTTTGTGCATTTAAAAATAGGGAGCCGTAGGTTTCAGCAGAGTGCCGTAGGATGACATTATCAGGTTAATATCTTACGATTTTGAAAAATTCCTAAAGTCTCTTCCAATTCTAATATACTGTTCACTAGAACATTTAATGGGCGAGAGCTGCAAGAAGCAAGACTAAAGTCAGAGATGAGTAAATGAGACCAGTTGCAGCCTTCAGAAAGCTTCGGATCAGAGGTGTATTTTCCACCATTTAAAAGTTTCCAAGGGCACTATTAACACCCATTTCACCGACAACTGCAGGAGACAATGACAAAATGCTCGGACCCAGAATCCCGATTCACCCCAATCAGCCTAGAGCACCTGGCCAAGGAAGCCCCCGGGTCTCAAAGGGGCCACCCCCACAAGGGGAGCAGAGAGGCAGCGCCAGGGGAGCTCCGGGGGAAATCCAGACCTCCTCCTCCCACAGAAAGCTGAAAGACTGACCCATTAACTAAACCAACGAGACTCCCACCCTATGGAGTGGGGGAGGAAAGGCAAACTGGGTCCTAACCCCAAGTTTTCCGGCAGAGTTTCAGAGGGTTAAGCCAGATGAGGAAAAGGGGCTACAGCGACCCGTAAATGAGGGTGTTTCCGTGAGTAAATAAAGTAGGCCCCCAAAGTCCCCCTAACTTACCCGCGAGTCCGGCGAGCCATCCCCCTTCTGCTGCCCCCAGGGCCACGGGGTCATAAAGGCGGCGGAGGGAGGGAAGGGAGGGGAGAGGAAGAGAGGGAAGTACAACAGAGCTGCAAAGAACGGGGAAAGGAGATGCGAGAAGAGGGAAGGAGGAAAGGAGGGAAGGGGGGAAAGAGAGGAGAAATGGGGGAGAAGAGGGGGAGGAAAGGAAATGGGAGAAGGGAGGAAAAAAGGGAAATGGTTAAAGAGGAAAAAGGAGAAACTGAGAAGGGAGAAATGTGGAGGAGAAGGGGAAGAAGGGGAAATTGGGGCAGGAAGGGGCAATCAGGAAAATGGGGAAAAGAGAAAGGGAAAGACGGGGACAATTAGGGGGAGCAGGAAAGGCAAGAAAAGTGGAAATGGGGGGAAGGCAAAAGAAAAGAGCGAAGGGGTAAGGCTAGGGGGAAGGGAGAGCAGTAGCCCGCCTAGCTGCGCCTCTCCTATCCTGCCCGAAAGCTTGCCGGCTGTAGCCGCTAAAAGCCGCGGACTAGGGAATGCAACTCCCCGCTGGAGGACAGAGGAGGGGAGGTCGGGGGCTCCAGGGGCCCCGTCCCTCCAAGGCTGGCGGCGCGGGGCACTTCCCGCAGCCGGCGTTGGAAGAGCGGGACACGCCGCCGCCGCCGCCGCGGACACAGGAGGACTTTCCTATCTCGCGCCAACTCGGGACGGCCGCCTCCCTCGTTCCCTCCCTCCCCGGGGCTGGCGCGCGAGCGTGCGCGAGGCGGACGCCCGGGAAGCCAGAGGCAGAGTGCTGGGTGGCTGGCTGGAGGGCGGGAGGCGGAGGAAGGGAAAAAGAGGCGCGCGCGGGTAAACTGCAAGAAATTTTGCAAGCCCCCGCCACCCGCCGGCCCATCCGCCCATCCATGCACGCCTCACCACCGCGCCCCAACTTACGGGTTACAGGCGAGAAGACCCTTGGCGCTCCCCTCTCTCCCCAACTGCCAAGGAGCAGGGAGAGCTCAGCCAGGGCGGGCAGGGGACAGACCCGCACGTGTCCAGGTGCCCCCCGCTTTGAAAATGCCTCTTTTTTAAAGCCCATCTCAGGATGGGGAGTCAGGGGACCCTGGCTCAGCTGGGTCCAGAAATAACCAAAAGCTCGCCAAGTTAAATGTTCAGATATGGCTTTTTAACTGGGCTGCACTGAAGCCCCTGTTGCAAGGGGTTTTGGGAAGTGTAGTTTTGTTTTGGTTTTTTTTTTTTTTTTGTATTTGTTGAATGGACGGTAGATGTCTTCAGTTAAATAGAAAAGATCACAGAATCAAGAGCTCTGGGGTACCTAGAAAAATAGCCTCATCCCAACCCCCTCCGTATGAATTCAACATTTTGATTTTTGTTTCAAATAAAATAAAATGCTCCTGACTTTTTTTTCCCCCGAAAAGGAGTGTGAATGTGGAATATTGAATGTATTGTCAGTATTTGTTAATTTGATTTTGCTAAGCCTTTTTTTCTTATTTTTTGTTGTACTGGAGTGTTACCTGGGGCTGGGGGGGAGAGGAGGGAAGGGGGAGGGGGAAAGGAGAAGGGGAGAGATAGAGAGGGAATAAATGTTTTACAGTCCTGTACCCCTTTTCTCCCCTCTGACAAAACAAAAAATATCAATGGAAATTTAAAACAAAAGTGGATTAAGTCATTCAATTCAGTTCAAATCTCTCAAGCAACCCTATTACTTTATTGAAGAGATTATCAACCTTTCTGTAACCTAGGTAAACAAGCTCCTGGTTACTCTGACTTCATTTTCCTTACTTCCCCTCTCCCCATATTTAATCATTTGCCAAGGATCATAGAATATCTCCTAATTTTTACCAAACCGACAGTCCCCAAAACAGTGGTTTCACTAAGCCATTTCCCTTGCTCAAGGTACTTAATGGTTTCCTATTGCCTTTAGGATAAAATAGAAACTCCTCTGCTTGGTAATTAATACCACCAATACTGAATATATAGCTCCAGCCTAACTTTCTAGACTGATTTCATATTTCCAAACTGTATTCCTGCCAAACTGGTACACTTATACATGACATGTACTCATATACTAATACTTCATTATACATGACATTTCATTTCCCCCTTTAGCTGTGCCCCTTTATCTGGAATTCTCTCCCTCTTTCCTTTCTTGGAATCACTAGTTCCCCAAAAAACTCAACTCATATGCTAACTACTATAGATCAGGTCTGTTTTCCCAGATCTCCATTCCTATCCCAGAAATTACTTTCTGTTTTCTGTATGTATATTCATATTTATGTGAAAACATGCCTAATGGAATGTAAGCTCTATATCCTGAAAATATTAAATGATTTTGAGAAAAGTTTCCATTATATTGGACAAAAAATTACACAAAATGAGAAGGCAAGGATGGGGTTAACATCTTCACTAGTGGAAAAATCCACAGATTCATTAAAATATATAACAAAATGACAAATCATTTTTAAAAATTTGATCCCTTATATCACAGCCGTTTCTAGAAGTACTTTTTCCACTAAATACCATGTAATCGCTTTCTTGTAACAAAAGATAAAAGTTAAGCAAAAACATTACAGACTCATAGTCTTCTATTTCCTTTCGCGGATCAATATCCACAATTTAGAAGTTTCTGGGCTGTTCTGATGTTTATAGTTTGTCACAGGAAAGAGGCTCCAAAGGCAGAAAACCTGGGTTCTAGGCCTGGCTCAGTCATTAACTCAAAAGATATCCTCAATCTCTCTTGGAAAAATAAACTCTCCCTTGGAAAAATGATAGCAAGAGTTTACAAAGCACTTCTTTAAACTTAAGTTTACGGAATGCTTTCTTCATGGGATACCTGTGAGGTAGGTGGCGCAAGTCTTTTTAATCACATCTTAAGAGATGAGGAAACTTTGGTCCAAAAAGTTCAAATTGTTTGGCCAGAACCACACAGCTAAGGAAATGTGCTATTACCTTCCCGTAGGCATTTAACACATTATATTCTATGCTATCAGTGTTCCATTTCCTTCTCCCACTCGTTTTACAATTGAGGAAACAAAGGTAAGTGGGAGTTGACTTGCCCAGGAAATAAGTGTCTCAGTACAGATTGGAACTCAAGAAGGTATGTCTTCCTGTCTTCAGGCCTGGAGTTCCATCCACAGTGCCACTTAGCTTCCCATAGTTATTTGTGTATATGCCCTATGTCCTAAGCACTGTGAACTACATGAGGGCAAGGATCATTTCTCTTTTTTTTTTTTTTATTACTCTTGAGTAATCAAAAGTATGGATCATTTGAATAAACAGGCTTCAATGTAGAAAATATGTTAAGAGAATTACAACTGGAAAATAAGCCTGGCTGGTTTCATTCATTCATATCCACCTAATTTTTAAAAATGTTTATTGCTGCTTTAAATTTTTTTTTACATGTCAGTGCCCAGTGTCTCCTGCTCTTAATAGTACTACTAACCTCATAAGTTTAGCATTACTAAACAAAATGAATAAAAACATTGATCTTATCTAACAACTAGTTTCATCTATAGTCCACCACCTCAGAGACTAGAGCTTCACAAGTCCTCAAGTCAAAATTGTTTGCTGTATTGATCATACTTCTTCTGCCTTTTGTTGTGTTTAAATTTCTTAATTGTAGCCATGACATCTGTTTCACTCTATCAATTCATACATGTCTTCTCAAGTTTTTTCTAGCATAGCAATATTCCATTACATTGACACAATACAATTTGTTCATTTTCTTCAGCTCAGGAGAGAATAGGAATTAACTTTGTTTCCAGGTTTTTGCTTGAACAAAAAAATGCTCCTATCAGTATGCAAGATTTTTGTATATGTGGAGCCCTTATTCCATCTTTGACTTTCTTGGGAGCATATGCCTAGCAGCAGTATTGCTGGGTCAGAGTTTGATGATTTTTAAAATATAATCAGAAAATGTTGGACCAATTCACATCTACCAACCATGAATTAATTTATCTTATTTTCCAACAGATGCTTCCAAATTTAACATTTTCATCTATTATCTTTACCAATATATTGACATAAAAGTTTTAATTTGCATTTTTCTCAATATTAATGATAGAACAGATTCCTTCATATTATTGTAGAATGTGAGCTCCTTGAATACAAAATTTCATTCTTTTTATTAGTATCCCTAGTAACTGTCACATAGTAGGTGTTCAAAAAAAAATTATCAATTGATATATTGAAGATTTTCATTTCTTTTGCTAATTTCCTATTCATAAGCTTTTAACTTTTATTATGAAATATTTTTCATTTTGTATTTGCTGCAGTTTCCTAACCTGTAAAATGAATAGAAGAAAATAGCAAACCACTACAGTTATCTATGCTAAGAAAATAAAATCATACACAACTGAACAACAATCATCTTGAATGTCATATCTTTAAGATCCTCAAGCATTTATTAAATATCTACCAAACATCATATTAGGGAAAAATAGGGTACCACAGTTTGAGTTTCACAATTATGTTTGATTTGAGAGGCAGCTTACTGCCTCTGAATCTGATTTCTTCCTATGTCCCAACCTGGCCTATATTCCTATCTCAGTAAATATGGGATAATGATACTTCTTACAGGATCTGGTGAAGGGGAAAGGGTAATTTTACTGCATTGATTTTAATTATTAGTGATTATTAGTCATATTGAATATTACTACATTATACTGAAAACACTGAATTTTTTTTTTTTTTTTTTTGAGGCAGTTGGGGTTAAATGACTTGCCTAGGATCAAGCAGCCAGGAAGTGTTACATACTTATGTGAGGTCAAATTTGAGCCCAGGTCCTCATGAGTTCAGGGCTGGTGCTCTATTCACTGCTCCACCTAAGCTGCCCCCATAACACTGAATTCTAATGCATAGTAGTGTTTGCACCAAGCCCAGATATCTGCATGCACAAGGCCTTCCCATAAACCCACCCATCATGCTCCTGCCCCTCTGCTGCCTGTAGCTACCTCAGTCTAGGCTCACCACGTCCGAGAATGCCACTACTGAAAGCAGGCTGAGCCCAAGAAAGGGGCTCCATGCCTCTGTCCCCTCCCCAGGTGCGATAAAATTATCTAGGGAGCTCAAAGACTCCTCCAGCTCCCCAGGGAGCTGGAGGGGTCTTTGCTAAGCCTATATTAAATCATTGCAGGTCTTTGGGGTCTTATGCTAAACCCATATTAAATCATTGCAGGGCCTTTAGCTTTGCAGCGTGATGATTCCAGATAACTCAAGACATGTTTCTTTTAAAACAATTTGTGAACCAGGAAAGATTATGTAATCTAACCCCCACATTTTATAGTTAAGAGGGACTTGCTGACCGACCCACAGTAAGTGGCAGAGCTGGAATTTAAACTCATGCCCTAAACATTTAAAGATTTTATTTTAAAACAAAAAGTTAACCATTAAACTTTTTTGAAGACTACAGTTCTTATTCTCCTACTGCCAGTGCATTTATTACACAGTCCCTAATATTTGTGGAATAACAGAAAGAATCACTAGATTTGAGATCTAAAAACGTCGTGAACCCTTAGAAGTTCAATTACACTGCTATTGCTTACAACATTTTTCAGACCTTTTGGAATAGGTTTTTGCATCTGTAATATTCTTTTAAATACATTAGATTAAAGGACAGCTAGGTGGCGCAGTAGATACACTTCCTCCTAAAGTCAGGAGGACCTAAATTCAAATGTGACCTCACTTAACGCGTCCTAGCTGTGTGATTCTGGACAAGTCATTTAACCCCAATTGCCTCAGCAAAAATGAATACATACATTCAGTGGGTGGGGTTGATTTTTGAAAACTGCCAGAGACAATCACAAATTAAGTACAGTGATTCAAACTGGTAGATAACATTCAGCATCAAAAATAAAAGTAATGAGATGACCAGTTTTCTTAGATGGCTTGAAAATTGGTTTTTGAGTTCAAATCACATGGAAGCAATGGAATCCCAAAATAGATACCTTAAAGATACTAATCAAGGCAGCCTGGCTACATCATGATTGCCTTAACTATGGTAATAAGACAGTCTGGAAAATTCAAGTTCCCAGGATGAGAACGTTTTAGCATTTCCTGAAAAGGGAAGAAAATAAGCTGAGTTCAGGATTCACATCATTCCCCACTTTGATTTGCTAGAGGAATCTTTCAAAAAGGGGGAGAGGCTTGTCCCTAGACAAGAGGAGATTTAGGAGACAAAGCAGAAATTTTTTGAGGCCAAATCCAGAGATACTGGTAGAGTCCAGAAATTGGGAGTGAAATAAAGTGACCTGTAGGGAGTGGCCAAAGCAACACCATAGGGTCATCAGGACACAGTAGTGGAGATTAGCACAGGGTCCACTTGCTCCTTCCTGGGGCCTACTCAAATACTGGGTAGTGTTTATAATAACTATACACACACACACACACACACACACACACACACACACACATATTTAAAAGCACAAGATATACACACACACACACACACACACATATATATATTTAAAAGCACAAGATAAATTCCTTTCCCAGCAAATAATTAAAATCTATTTGGGAAATTCAACATGAAAGGGAGCAGAATCATAGGTGGTACAGTAGAGTGCCAGCCTTCCTGACTCCTCTTTCTGAGTTCCAATCTGGCCTCAGATACCTACTAGGTGTGTGACCCTGGCTAAGTCACTTAACCATGTTTGCTTCAGTTTCCTCACTCATAAATTGAGCTGAAGAAGGAAATGGCAAACCACTCCAGTATCTCTGCCCCAAAAAACCCAAATGGGGTCACAGAGAGTCACACACAATTAAATAATAAAGAATCAAAAGAACATAGATGGTTCTACATCTACAACTACATAAAAGCAACAATGACAGCAACAGAATCCTGATTCAATTGCTAGTGCCATGGATAGTTTTATCTAAACTTATACGTGTACATATTATCTCTCCCTATAGAATTTCTTAAGTGCAGGGACTTTTTCAACTTTTTTGATTCTCTATTGCCTACCATAGTTCCTGGCACACAATAAGCACTTAATAAATGGCTGTTGATTAATTAACCAACTTAACATGCAAGGAAAAAAATTCAGAATGGATCACAGAAATAAGTGATCCAATCTTGTTAAAGTTAAAAGGTCTCTTTTTAAGCCATAACAAGTTTGCAGTTACATGCACAAATAATTAACATAAAACAAATAATTATTTATCATCTTGTATTTAAAGGCCTAATTAGTATTCAAAGGAAGAAGAAACCTTACAGAAAATATTACAGACAGTATCTCCAATACTGTGATGTCCCAAAGACATTTTACATATGGATTTTACATATCTTGAGTATCTTATTTCTGTTTACAGTCATTTATAGTAAGTAGATTCCGCAAATTAACTTATTTTCTATAGCATTTATTATTCATTAGACATAAAAGAAAATTGTGTAAAGATCACATAAAAAAAACCTGAAGAGATTATTATGTTTAACAAGACCAAAGACAGGAATGGAATTGAAAGAGAACATTTTAATGTAAGAATATTTCTCATATTACAAAAGTATAGCTCCAATAAAAAAAGAATATGGGACATTTATCTTACATAATGATTTTGATAGTTATCGATCTGCATAGTGCACCTGCCTAGTCACTACAGAAGATATGTAATCTTTAACTTTGTACCTATTTACAATATAAAAGTGCATGGCTCATAGTAGAGAGGCAATTTTGACAAATATATGGAAAAACAATTAGAAAAGAGTTTACAATGAGAGACCAGACAGCAAGTTAGTTGTTCTAGCATCTCCTCTTCTGTTCTTGTATTCAGTAATTGCTATGAAATGTAGCTTCACTTGTATCAACATCATGCTCCTGCAAAAAAGAGAAAAATAGAAAATTTCAAAACAACACTAATGATTAGTTAGTTGCTGCTAATTAGAGCAGCTATAGGAAGCTTTGGGTATTTAGGATTGATTAAGAGGCTAAGAAATCAGATGGCAGAGTAGAATCTCTGGATTTAGGATTTCATTCAGATCCTGCCTCTGACACAACACAGAGACTCTGTCAGCTGATTCTTTTTCTACTTTGAGCCTACATATTCACATTCAAATGAAATTATATTTGTCCCACTGACCTTACAGAACAGTTGGGAGGATTAAATGTGATCAAGCATGAAAAGTGCTTTAAAAATCTTAAAGTGCTATGAGTTATTAATTTTACCCAGCCCTGGATAAGATTTCTAAAATTAAAAGTTGATCACCCACTGCTATCAAGATTAACAAATATAAGTCTTGTCAAAGATGTTCATCCTGCCCCTCCTTACCAAAGACTAAAACAGTAACTTGCTTTCCAGGTCCCCAAGTGAACCCAACTCCTATTTACCTTCCTGCTGATGGTGCCCTGGGATTTATTACTGTGATTACTTGCATAGAACTACTTCTCCACAGTAATCAGTTGACATAGTGACACATTGGATAGAGTGCTGGGCCTAAAGTCAAAAAGACTCGAGTTCAAATGCAGCCTCAGATATTTAATGGTTGGATAACTGAGCAAGTTACTTAACCATTTGCCTCAGTCTCCTCATTTGTAAATTGAGGATAATCACAGCACCTACTTCCCAGAGTTGTGGATAAGTTGAAGTAATATATGTAAAGCTCTTAGCACAGTACCAAGCATATAACAGGCACTATAGACATGTTTATTCCCTCTCTCTTTCCTCCTCAAATTTACATCCACTCATCTGTTCCATCTCACAGGAACACTGATAACAGGGAACAAAGGCAGCCAATAAGCATTTAATTTTTAAAAATTGGAAGAAATAATGAGCAGAAGTGATAAAATTAAAAAACAAAAGGCTGAATTCAGTCCACGTGGCAGAAATGTCTTCTACCTGTTTTAGGAATATGATTTTCAACATGAGAACTTTAAATAACAAAAATTTAAAAACAACAACTGTGAACCCAGCTCTCAGATGGAACCAAAAAATAACTCTAGAATTCAGTATGTGATAAACACACTACCTGATTCAGTTTCTTAAACTCCACCACTTGGAAGAATATGTGCTCCAGAACATGTTTAGCATCTTGTTGTTCCTTTTGTAGTTTATTGGTCACTCCAAGAATGTCACCACACTTCCTGACATAGAATTCCAGGTCCTCTTCAGTACCTAAAAAAGTTGGCACATTCAGCTCAACTACTGTCTCCTGCTACAGACTAAAGTTAAATGAACCACATTCTACATAGTCACAATTAATTGTTCAAAACCTTTTGCTAGCTCTAAATTAAATGTTCTTTTTTTTTTTTAACTTCCTAGTCCCATCCCTCCCCCACATAATAAGTAATCCAATATATGTTAAACATTGTAAAAATATGTTAAATCCAATATATGCATACTATTTATACAATTATCTTGCTTGCACAAGAAAAATCAAATCAAAAAGGAAGAAAATGAGAAAGAAAATAAAATGCAAGCAAACAACAACAAAAAGAATGAGAATGTTATGTTGTGATCCACACTCAGTTCCCATAGTCCTCTCTCTGGGTGTAGAGGGCTCTCTTCATCAGAAAATCATTGGGACTGAAATGATATTTGTTTTTCATACACATTTATTGATAAATCATGCTAGGAGAGGAAAATCAGAACAAAAAGGAAAAACCATGGGAAAGAAAAGAAAAAAACAGAAAAAAAAATAAGTGAACATAGCATGTGTTTTACATTCTCTCCATAGTTCTTTTTCTGATGCAGATGATATTTTCTATAAATTAAATATTTAAATATAAGACACTGTTAAAATCATATATAGTAACAGAAGCTTTAGAACTCTATTATCTGCATACATGGAGGTAAAATGTCTTACTAATTCTAATAAAGCCTTGACATTTCTCACTAGAAGAGGCTTGAATGATTTGAGTGCCCATGTTTGCTTGGAACTATCATTTCCACATTATATATCAAACAAAGACGATCCAGGGACAACTATGCATGTACATTTTAATTTCTTTTTTGATAATGGTGAATGATTTGTATTTATCCATATATTCTTTATTTAACCTATGCTGGATCCAATAGCACATATTTGTGAGAGGTAATTTGGGTTAAAAACACAATCTATGACCAGTTAATGGTTCATAAAGAAATGGTTCAACTTATTAGCATTATGGTCTAACAAGCTGGGATAATCAGTGACTTAGGGGAAAAATATCAGAATAATCTGCATGAAATAAATGAAACCTAAAACTATCCATGTTTTTTCAGTAACAATGAGACAAATGGTTCTCATTATCAATTCTATATTTAGGAAAAACACACACACACACACACACACACACACACACACACACACACACACACACACATAAACACACACACACAAAAAACACACACACAACACACACACACACACAAAAACACACACAACACACACACACACACACACAACACACACACACACACACACATATATATATATATAAAAATTGATCAGACTTACACTTATTGGTAATTTGAGCAAGCCGTGCTTTCTCTGAAGAGAAAGTTTCATCCAAGTCAAAGAGTTCCAGGGGAGGTGGTGGTAATTCTCTGAAACTGGGAGGAAAAACCTAGGTATAAAATATTTTTTATTATTAATTGTACAAAGTTTTACCTTAGACAACGGAGAAATTCTAAAATGAATTTAAATAGTTAAAACAGAAATATTCTTATTTCATGATCTTAGAATACACTGCTATTGCTTAAGTACTCCATCTATTGCTCTTTTGGTATAGACCTTCGCCATTTCTATTATCAGCTGTTGAGTCTAGTCTACTTAAATTTATTAATTGAACAAATAATTAAGCAGAAAATTTAATAAACAATTTACTAAAAGCAGCTATACTGCCAAAAGATGAGGCACAAAGTTTAAAAGTTGGTAATTAAATGCTGACTATGAGTAAAGAGCTATACAAGAGCTACAGGTAATAGAACAATTCAACAAACATTAAGCATCTTTACATGTAGAACACATATTTTGAACACTAAAAAGATAAAACAATAAATTTTTTGTAGAACAAGCAACATTTGATCATTTACATAACACAATTTGTTCAGCCATTCCCCAATCAATGCATCTACCTTTGTTTTTAGTTGTTTGAGATTACCACCAGTATAGTTACAAGTATTCTCTGGATATAGGAAGCCCCCCACCCCCTCCTTTTTTTTTTTTTTTTTTTTTTTGGGTAAATGACCTCCTTAGGGTACAGACCTAGTAATGGGATCTTTGGATTAAAGTGTATGGCCATTTCAATCACTCTCTTCACATAATTCCAAACGACCTTTCAGAATGATAACTGTTAGCCACTTGTTTTCATTTTATCTCTTCTACAATTGCAGTTAGTATGTACTCCATTCTTTTCATTTTGTTTGGTATATTTCCTATCTATTGGTCTTAAGTGCATTCTAGTATCCCATTAATGTTTCACAATTTATTTAACCATTTCTGAATTGTTCAACTTTTAAGTTTGTGGAAAACAAAATTCAACAGTGTTTTGGGCTCAAGCCTTCCAGAGATACTCCAAACCATCCTCCATTCAGCCCCAATGTTATTTTCTTAAAGCACAGGTTCAACCAAGGTTGCCTATCGCCTGTAAGATCAAAAGCCACCACCTTTGTTTAGCATTAAAAACCATTCTTATTAACCTACCCCACCTCCTATCTTTCCAGTCTTCTTCACCTTACTTCCTTCAACATACTCTTCAATCCAATGACCCTGGCCTTCCTGGCATTTCCTTCAACAAGCCACTCCAACTCTTAGCTCCATTTTCTCTGACTATTCCCCTATATGTGGAATATTCTCCCTCCTCGTCTTTATTTCTGGGCTTCTTTTAAGTCGCAGCTAAAATCTAATCTTTTACAGGAAGCTATTCTCAACCTCTTTTAATTCTAGTATCTTTTATTTCATTTTTATCCCATATATATCTTGATTGTATATAGTTGATTATATGCTGTCTCCCCATTAGAGTGTGAGTTCCCTCATATCAGGGGACTGTCTTTTTCCTCTTTTTATATCCCCAGCACTCACTCAGCACAATGCCTGACCCATAGTAGGTGCTTAATAAATATTAACTGATTAACACAAACAACTTTATTCATTAAATTCTTTTCTTTGTTTAGAAAGAAAAAAATCCAAAAAGGACAATTTACTCATGTATTTGAAAATCCGACATAAGCCATTTTTACTTTACAATTTCCAGTATTTCTAAAAGAAAACAGATTTCCACAATAAAACAAAATGATTTAAAGTAAAGTATGGTTAACAGCTTTGATTCACAAAACAAATTAAAAGCCATTAAAAATGTCAAGGCATCTTGGAGAACCACATTCCTAAATCATTGCATATGGCATTTTCACCATCAGTTTGATAACCAATCTAATTCATTTGCTGAGTACCTAAAGAGATACTGCTTAAATTCTTACCCAATTTTCTCTCAGAAAACAGTTAAAGCCTTTAGTAACAATGACAGGAAAATATTTCAAATTCAGGGTATTATCTAGGAACTTATAATCAAAGAAAAGATTAATCAAGTTTGTAATTAAGATAAGACCAAGAATTTCAGACAAAAATACATTTTCTAATAGAAAATACTCTCTAAGGGGAAGGTGAGATCAGTACAATTCCCCACGTTGTTTCCAATTTGGATTTTTTTTTTTTAATATTACATATAATGCTACTATAGCAACCCAAATTAAAGCAACCTTCTTGGGTTACATCTCATCATCATTAGATTGGCAAGCATCTTTGAAAAATATTAATGTAAAACATTAATGCCCTATTGGTGCAGCTGTGAATTGCTCTAACCTTTTTTGAAAGTAAATTAGAAATATGCCCCCAAAGTTACTCAACTGTACATTTTCTTTGACCCAAAAATGCTACTATAAGTCCATATTCCAAAAGAGATCAAAAAAAGAGGATAATGTATGGACTCATGTATACAAAAATATCTATAATTTCTTTTGGGAGCAAAGAACAGGTGCCCATGAGCTGAGGAATGACAAAACAAATATATATGTATAAAATGTAATGAAAAATGATTGAGCTGAAATAAACTGTCCTGAAAAGGACAGTTTCAGAGAAACAAGGGAAGACATGAATGCAGAGAGAAGTGGCAGAATCAGAATAATAATATAGACAATAACATATAAAGATAAACAACTATGAACGACTTAAAAAACTCTATCACAACCACAACCACAATTCCAGAGGACCAGTGATGAAAACCACTGCCACCTCCTGAGTGGTGATGGATTCAGGTTGGAGATGGAAATCTATTTTTTTTTTTTTTTTTTGGACGTGGCCAATTTGAGAATTTATTTTGTTGAGGCTAATGATTATTTGTTGCAAGTATGCTTCCTCTCGTCCTTCTTCCCAACTCCTACCCTTTTTTCATTGGAATAGATTGGGAAGAAAAGAAAATAGATTTGAAAAAAAAATCTAATTAAAAAAAAGAGAGAGAAGAGTAGGACTCCGTGGACTAAAGTTCTTCAGAAGGCAGCTGGAAGTGAACAGAAAGCTCCTACAAATGAAACTCAGAGGACACAAGGAGAAGTAGATAATTAAGATTAAGAAAAAAGCAGGAAAGCAGTCCAAAGAGACCTAGAAATTTACTTATTAACTTAGCATTCACATATAAGGCCATGTATAAAAAATAGAAGAACAAGCAATAAGGAAGTTATGCACAGGTATGGTAACATACATATGCAATTTTTATCTCCACCCCTCATATCATATTCCTTATCAATTCAAACCGTTTTGATTAGATCCAACAATGAAGAATCAAATGATTGTAATCTTACACTTGTAGTCAATGAAATGAGCAAAAGCATGGCATTATTCTATAAGCATGGCATTATTCTATAAGCATAAAGTCAAGAACATTTGTTAAAGTTAAAGTGACTTGACAAAGAAAGATAAGGATAAATGGTCTACTAAAACTAGCCTTTTCTCTGTTCTTTCCAGGTGGCCCTTCATTCCCTATCTCAGTGCCTCAAGCAGGTAAATTTGATAAGAATTATCATTTGTATTCCTTTATCTAGGGGACTGATAAAAAAAGTTTTAAACTTTATTTTATTATTTTTTTAATTTAAAAATTTTAGTTTTTAACACAAAGATCCCAACACATATTCCCATGGACCTTCCATTAGGGACCTCAAAATTTACTATACACCATTAATAACAATCTAATTGTACTATTATTGTACCATTATTTAGAACGTGTGTGAAGGCAAAACATTAAAGTTCCTAATCTCCAGGAGTTTCCATTATACTGAAGGAGGAAGTATATATATACATATATATATATATATAGTAGTATTTAATGAAAAAAAATGAAATGAATACATGGTAGTAAGAAGGTGATGGTCCTTGCTCCTCAAAGAATTACTCAATGACTTCAAGACATAGCTCAAGCGTTACATTCCACAGGAAGCTTTTTGGCTTTCTCTTACTTGGAGGTATCTTAGTGGAATGTCTAAAGGAATACAAGCTCAAACATATGTTAAGCTTAAAGATTTTTATCAGTCTCTAAAAGATATGTAAATGACAATTCTTATCAAATTTACAAATATTCTCAAGGCTAGAATGATCTCCCCCTCCTTATCTCTACCACCTGGCTTCCTTTAAATCCTATTTTTTTTACTAGATGCTTTACCCAGCACCTCTTAATTTTAAAGTCTTTTATTTATTTTCTATTTATCCTATATATGGTTTGCTTTGTATATATTTGTTTGCATGCTGTTTCCCTAATCAGATTAAATTCCTTGAAGGCAAGGATGGTCTTTTGCCTCTTTCTGCATCTCCAGAGCACTTAACAAATGTTTACTGGTTGACTGATAGGCTGATGACACTAGATTGATGACACATAGTTGGAAGGGAATAGCTAACAATTATAGGTGATAAGATCACAAGTCATTAGAAAATGCAATTTAATAGTAATAGAAATCGTACGTTTACTTTCAAAGAAATTAATTCACAAAGTTTCTGATTTCCATTACTATTAATAATAGTAATCTTACATTTAGTTTCAAAGAAATCAACTTTGTAAATACAAAACAGGAGTATGGTAATAGTTCTGGGGGTTTTCCAAGTTTAAAATGACATCACAGGTGATGTGTCAGATAAGAAAACTAATGAAATCTGGGGCTTTAATTTAAAGGGATAGAACCACCAAGATTAGCAAAGTGATCAGCTTTCTGTGCTCCTCCCTGATCAAAAACCGTAACTGGGATATTGTACTGAGTTCTGGGTACCACATTTTAGAAATGAGCTAAAGAGCACCAAAAAGAGAACGGACAGTATAATGAAGGACATATAGGTTATGTCACTGACATAATTGGGAATGTTTAGTATAAAGAAGAAAAGACAAGGAGCACGATAGCTTTCTTTAGTATTAATAGTATTATTACTATTAACAATATTAATAGACTATTCTATTTCACCCCAAATGGAAAAACTAGGAACAATGGGCAGAAGTTGCAAAATGAGTAATTCTGGTTTAATGTAAATAAAAATTTGACAATTAGAGATATCCCAAAGTGCAAGACTGCCTACAGATAGAGATGTGGCTTTATCTTCCCTCTAATCAAGAAGACTAACTGGCTCCTTATTGTCTTGGTTGCTGTTTCAGTTGTGTTCCATTTATTACAACTCCTTTTGGGCTTTTCTTGGCAAAGTTATTGGAGTGGTTTGCCATTTCCTTCTCCAGGTTATTTTACAGATGAGCAAATTGAGGCAAATATGCCATAGGTTACATAGCTAGTAAGTGTATAAGGCAAGATTTGAACCCAAGAAGATGAGTCCTCCAGATTGCAAGTTCATTGCCTTTTAGGATAATCTCACATTCCTCTATTTGATATTTCAAGCTCTTCACAGTATGGCTTGAGATTCTTTTCAGGAAGATGACACATTCTCCCGTCACAAAATCTACGTTTCAGCCACACTGGCTCACTTGCTGTCGGCCACATGCAACCTTCCATCTCCTGCCACTTCCATGCTATGCACCATGCCTTAAATTCTCTCTTTTCTCAACTCCGCATATCAGAACTACTTTTAAGGTACAGTTCAGTTCAGTTCAGATGCACTTCCTGTAAGAAGACTTTCCCTTATTTTTAGTACCTCCCCTCCCCCAAATCACTGTGTATTTACTTGTATATAGCCCGTGTTTATCTACCTATGAACAAGTCACATTCCTCTAAGACAATGTAAGCTCTTCTAAGACAGGGAATGTCTCATGTATCTATTTTGTATTCCCAGTGTCTAGACCAGAGTAGATACCTGATAAATGTTTGTGAACTGATGGATATAGTAGTTATAGGAATAATAGCTTTATCCTAAAATTATGCCAAATATTTCTCCAAAAGTGAGAAAATTATAAAACATCATTATTTGATAAAAATGTCACTTTACTGTCTACCAAATAAACTACAAGATGAATACTTAGCTGTACTTTCAGCCTCACTTCAACTAGTGTGACTACTTAATAAAATCCCCAGACTTTTCTGCACTTTGGCAACACATATTCCTACAGCATATCCTTATTTTAATCAGCTTTAATTTGACTTTTTTATTCACCCCTTTTTGTCATAACATTTCTACCACTAGGTGTATGTTGGGCAAAATGAATGACAGGTAGCTCCATCACACATTCCAAAAACTTAGCATCTTACCGCTGGTTGAAGGGCAGGTAGTGGCGTCTCAAATTGAGGCTGGATGAGTTGGAGAGGTTCGTGTTTCACATTTAGTTGTTCATAAGCTCTGTCAAAAGAGAAAAATATGTGAGTCAAGGTCAGGCAAGGGGAATTACAAGTAAATCAACAGATATGCTATACATTCTTATCCATCAGTTCTAAGGAAAAGAAGCCAAAAAAGCTTATTCTTTAACTAAAAATAATTAGAATGACAGACATACGACTATTTAAAATTATTGATTTTAGAATTGAGTTTGGACTCACAATGTGATCAGAGTTAAATAGAATATTTTATTTATATAAAGAACAAAATGTGAAAACAATATACTAAAAGTAAGGAATGTAGACTCAAATTTGTAACTTTGCCACTTCTCAGTCCTGTAACTTTAAGCAAATCACTTAACCTCAGTTTACTTATCTATAAAATGATAAAATTTCTTTTAAGAAAAGTTCTGCCTCTGAGAATTCATAATTCTAAAGAAGTTTCTGAAAAAAAGCCTAACATAGTCAATTCTTGTTTAGGTGTTTCTCAGAAAAATCTTTTCTTACCACTTAACTGGGGGATATCCAAACAGGAAGTAGAATTCTTTTTCAGAAGGTAGGAGAGGACTTATTCCATGAGAAATAAAACTTCTCATGGCTTCTAAGACTGTAAGTTATAAAGTACTAATGATCTCCACTGATATCCAAACTGAAAGTTCCTTACCCAAATAAAATCAGAGACCTGGAAAGGCTATCAACTCACCCCATACAAACAAATTATCCACAGACTATTTTGCAATTTGCATCAAGGGCTATGTAAAGCCAACTAATTACCCAAATAATTATCTAGGATGAATTTTAAATCAATAGACTTTTCTACCACCACTGTGCATGTTATCTGATTACATTTTCCAGTTAGCAGAATTGAGTTCAGAAATGCAAATTAGAAGAGCCTGAAGAAACAATTATTAGGAAGGTAAATCTGATGACAAACAAAAAAAACACCCATCATCTACTCCAAAGGCAAATGTACATTGTAGCATCACAACAGTGTGAAATAATAGAGAAAAGAAATGTCTTCTAAATTTTAAGTTGTCAATGACTAAACAAGATTTAAGTCCCTTTCCTCTGAGCCTCAATGTCCTCATCTGTAAAATGGGGGAATACCTGTTTCACTGGATTATTGCGAGAAACATGAAAAAGCACCCCACAAGTTTTTTATGTTCCAGTTGTTAAGTGCTGAGGACACAAAGATGAAAACGAAACCCTTGACTTGAAAGAGTTGACATTGTACAAGAGGACTCAAGATGGACGAGTACAAGTAGATACAAAATGGGCATATACAAAAAATACAGAAAATACACAATTATTTAGGTGGGAGAAGGCATTAGTGTCATTTAACGCCCCTAAACCTCACTTCCCTCACCTGTAAAACATAGGGCTGGACTATGTCCCTTCTAATTCTAGTTCTGTGACCTCAAGGTCCTGTCTTACTCCTTTACTTATCATTGTCATTATCATCAACAACATTCTAAACAGAACTGAATTTTGAGCTAAAAAAGGGTTCTAGCTTTGTAACTCCACACAAAGCACCTATGTGAATAATTATAAACATGAACAATTCCATATAGTCAAAATTTTAAAAGGACAACCGAAATCCCTGTTATTTACTCCTAAGGAGAGCAAAGCAACAAAGATGGAGACTCAGGCAAGCCATTAAAGTGAAGCAAAGGGCTATGATGGCACTGTCAGCTTTAGCATTAGCCCTGGTTGACAGAGTTAAACAGTCTACTTGTCTAAAAAGGCCTACTACTTCAAAATGACAGAAGGTAGCAAAGGAGGCCCATCCCTCCACCACCACCCCAGTTAGTCATTCCTACACCTTAGGCCTCCATTCCACCTGTAAACGAGACATTCTACATGACCTCTCAGGCTCTTCCTAGCTCTGAAATGCTGTAAAACTTTTATTTTCTAACCAAGCAGATGACAGTTCAGAGGTGAAAGAATCTATGCAATAGCAGTGACTTGAAGTCCGGCTGTAAAATTGGCACCACAGTGCTGAGTCAGAGATGTCATTCATGAAGGGCCCTTTTTAAAAAGGGGTCAGTAGAATCTGAAGGAAGCAAGGCTGAAGTGGAAGCTAAGATGTTCCTAGCCTGAGTTCCTGCCAAAGTGGAGAGGAGAGAAGGCACACCCTATGCCCCAGGCCATCTCTCTCAGTTCTCAGGGCCACTCTTCTCTCTTAGTGAGAGTTCTCTTGAGCCTGGCTTATCCACCTCCAGTGTCTGCCTTCATCCAATGTCTAGCTGTGGCCCTAAGAAGCTGTAGCTCCAACAGCAGCTGTCCAAGTAAACCATCTCAGCAGGTGGTTGACTAACACAGGGCTAATCAATAGGACCCCAAGCTATGGGTGAATTAGGAAGGTATCTACCCAAGCATATGAAGACTCTCCCAGCAGAAGGGTATCCAAGGGCCAGGAAGGTTCCTGAAACAGGCACTGTGGAGCACTTAGAGCTGGGTGAGACACCAGGATGGCAAGGCTCCCCCCCGCTGCATCCCAAACCATGGCCAGTCACCCACTGGGACAATCTAGAAGGGAGAGGGAAGCTGACAACACCGCCTCACTAAATTCCAGTTCACATGTGCCTCAAGACAACGCCCTTTGATGTCGTCCTTTCTGAAAATAACCAGCCACCACAGCAACAAACAAGGAAATTGGTCTTTAGGGATGCTTAGTTACTTTTATACCATTACAGCCAATGACTTTATTTTTTCTCATTTCCTTTCAAACTGTCTTAGCAAGGCTTTTCTCACTAGTAACCCCAGGTTTAAACAGGTCTATTTTTCTCAATCTAAAATGTCTCATTCCCAACTCTAAGGGTCTCCTCTCGATTTTCACTCATGATCCACAAACCTTTTCCTAAGTTTCCTTTCTGAACCTAACTCTACACGTAGCATCATCTCTTTGCCTGCTACTTTAACACATCAAAATTTCCTTTGAAGATTTGTCATAAAAAAATAACCATATGATCATGAGCAGCTCTAGGAGCACACCAAATCTAAAGTACAACAAAACATAGTTCTTCCTTTAGGACTGGACTTGCGATTTCACTAGAACATGGAATCCTGAAGGAGGAGACTCCCTCTTTCAATTCAAGCCAATCACCCTCTCTGCTATGAAGAGTGTTCCAGATCTGAGAGAGCACTATTTAAATGACTTATCCGGGGATCAGCCAAGATGAGGAGGACTGAGATGAGATTTTCCTGGTGCCCAGGAAAACTAACCCATTACCTCAGGCTGGCAGAAGCATTGCATACCTGGATGATTACATCGTTCACAAAAAGTGAAAGTGACCACCAAAAACATTAACCCTAAGAGTTTCATCATCTCCCAAATGAAGGAGCTGGACCACAAAATCTCTAATGTCCCTTCACAAGAAGTTGAATAATTTCTAATTATTCTGGGGGATGGAAAAATTAGAGTGAAGGGAGCAAAAAAGACAAGAGAAATGTATTCCAGAAACTTTTGTTACCTAATGGTGTCAATCAAAAAGTTCATTTTACTCAGTGAGGATTTTAACCACTCTGATTTCCATGACTAAATTTGGATTTGAAAGCCAAACTCAGAAAAGACCCTAAAACCTCAATATAAAAGTGAAAATTCAATTCTAAAAAAGAAGTTTTACAGGTGCTGACTTGATAACTTTAGATAAGGAAGTGGTATCCAGCTGGAAAATGGATAAGTCAAAGAGAGTTGTGAAGTCCCGTGGATTCTCATCCCCCTCCTGAAGACACACTCGAAGTCGCTCTGACAACATGGCGGTGTCTGGCAACATGGTGTAATCAGAAATCTGAAAAGCACAAGATGGATACCTTGAGTGGTGAGAGAAAAGGGAGGGAAGCTATCCAGCCACGTTTCAGTTATATGCAGCAATTATTATAATATTATATATATGCATATATATAATATTAAATTAAAAGCATTACATCACACGATTTAATCCTAAGAGAAATTCACCTTTCATGACACAATTGCACAGAGCAATTGTGTCTAAAAGATAGAAGGGATGGAAAAGTCCAGCAGTTTTGCAAAGTTAAAGCAGAAAAGCAAAGGGGCTTTCTATATTCCCCTAAAAATTAATTCTTGAAATATAAAAATCTTGAAAGGTAAAATCCCAACAAGTCTTTCCTTTCTCATTTTCTGATTTGCATCCCTTTTCCTCCATAATACTAGATATCTCTACCATTATGGGGAACCTAAAAGATTATTATTATCATATTACATTATTATTATTTGCACTTCTCTTGACTCCTACAGAGCTTATCATTTTTTAGTATTCCAGCACAGAAATGTCTTATTAAAACCTTTTCTAATCCATATTATATATTAGGAAAGATCCTTCTCCAGACATAATGTATAAATTTCTTACTGAAATCCATGCCACAGACTTTTGATAAAAAGTGAAGAATTGGCATTTCTACCCCCCCACCAAAAAAATTGCACATAGCAAACATTTCTTCTAAGTTGGATCTTTCCATTGATATTTATTTTTTATTTCTATCATAACCAATCTTTCTGTAAGTTTTACCAATTAATTGTAACTAATTATATTTAATACATGTTATTAATTAGTTAATTAATCAGTGTTTTCCATAACAAGATTTGGATTTCCTAATAGGGAACTGCTCTACTTTTTATATGATTGATACAAAGTATATCAGCTCTCAACATCCAAAAATTAAATTTTCAGAAAGCCATGATTCAAAAATTTTAGAGAGAGGTAGAGTGAAAAGAGCTGTTTCAGAGCCAAGAAAACCTGAGTTCAAGGCCTGGCTCTGACACACCTTGGCTATAGGAGGCTGTGTAAGCTACTTCATTTAGTAAGGCCCTAAGTTTCTAAGTCTCCAAGTTTCTAAGACTAGAAGATGCAGAAATGGTGCTGATCTATCTTGGGAGAAGGGAGTTCTTCACTGAAGGAGGCATTCATCAGACTACAAAAATCTCAGGTCATTTCTCCTCCTCTTTCTTTGCCCTCCCCCCCAAAGTCTAAAGAAATCTCTGACATAATCCATAAAGTAAGGTTCCCTGGTATAGGCAGACTTTCTCCTCTATCTTCTGAACTTGTCAAGTCAAACAAAGGAGTATTAAACAAGAAGTCAGCAGAATTGCATCACAGGCCCACTTCCTCTGCTATTAACTGCCTGTGGGGCATGTGACATATCAAGTCTCTTCTGGCTTCCCTCATCAGATGAGATCAGATTGGAACTTAATGCACACCCTGACTTCTCTACTCTGATGATCTCCTGCAAGACAGATTCCAACTCAACCATACCTTCTAATCCCATGCCTCTCTTGTTCGTTCGAATACATTCTCCCCCAAGGATCCACCCACTGTAAAAAGGGGCCCTCCTCCAGGTATTCACAAGCTTCATAGCTATAATGGAATCCATGAGCTATCTGTCCAAAGGTTATCCTATTCCTCCCCCTTCTTACAACTGACAACTATATCTAAAAAGAAAAGAAGGAAAAAAATAGGGCTAGATGCAACAGAATTTCAGAACAAAGAAGCATTTTATTTGCTTATTTGTGAATTTTCTTGGATCTGCTTTGTTAAACACAAGGTAGACTTTCTGCTACTCTTTATTGAATTAATAACCTTTAAAATGTGTTTTAAATGAGTGGACTGAATCATCTCTAAAGATCCTTTTAGACTTCTCATTCTAAGATCTATATCTACTGCTTAGTATTAACAGCCACTATAAGGCTGAAATTTGATTTAATATAAATAGATGAGCCTACTAGTTAAAGAAACACACTGGGTATTTTACTTTTTTTTTTCCTATTATTTCACAATATAGAGATAAAATTGAGCAGGGGTTAATAGAAATTTTCTGTTAACATTTGCTATACACAACAAAAATTCTGAAGTAGAATTCCTTTATTTATGAAAGATTATTTCATGATAAATGGAGATTTTACAAGTTCAACTCAGATTTTTGTAACTGACTTCACTTTGTTGTTAGCAGGCACTAAGTATAAGTAGCAGGTGCCCCAACTAAAGTAAGAGCTGTGAAGACAATGAAAATTATGCTGGAAAATAAGTATTAGATTTGAGAAACAAAAGAGGTAGTTCAGGAACTATACTCTTGTACATAATGAATATTTTCTTACAAAAGAATGTTGGAAAATACTGGACATGGAGAGCACCAAAACATGATCACAAAAAATGAAAATGATTCCATATTAAGAAATGGAATAATTGATATGGATGTAGTCTCCCAATCATCTTATCTATCTATGTCCAGTCAGACTGTCAACAAGGAGTAACAGACAGATGGCTTCAGAGATCCAATGAAACATACAAAATATAAAAAGACCTAGAGGAGAGCTAACATATAGCATACTGGGTTTGTCATTTAGGAAGAGCTCTAAAAGAAAAACATTTACACAGGATGAAAATACAAGGATGAGGTCTTATCTGTAACAAAAGAAGGAAGATACATCAATGACATCACAGAATTTTTAAAGCTGCCTTAAAAATAGAGATTAAGGAGAGACCATTCCTTTCAGAATATTACAAATGGTAAAATAGTATCTCTGTGCATTAAATTTTAAATGATTTCTTACTTCTGGGTCTTCTGCATCAATCTGGTTCAAATGGATGTCTGTCGTGGTGAGCCACTGGAAAACTACATCCTAGAGGCAAAACAAAGCACATTGGTAAGCCAAGTAAAGAAGTGAGAAATAGTAAATTTAAAAAATTTAAAACACTAAAAGAAGTTGTTTCATAAGCCATTTCTCAATGTAATCTCACAAAAGATTTTAAAACTACCACAATTCTTGAAATTTTCTTTCAATTAATGCCAAGTTAGATTATCATTTTGTTTTCTAAGACATTACCCCTGTAACTTTACACCAAATTTCACTGACATACATTAAAAGTTAACAAAAATTTGCCCCTTTTAAGAAGACAGAATGAACAAACAAAAACAAATTTTATAAAACCTCAATTCCTTTGCTGAAAAATAGATTATAAATATTCATTTCATAATAGATCACGAAATTCTTTTGTCTTCAAGCATCAAAACTAAATTTTAGAGTCTATGTCTAGTTTTTAAAATATTTCACAAGGGAAGGATAATATATGTGTAAAATAGTTTAAAGCAATGGTACCAAAATCCAATACAAATGGATCCTTATAGTCACATATTGAATTAGAAAATCACAAATGAACATTAATTATGATGTTGTATTTTTACTTATTTTGTTAATATTTCCCAATTATATTTTAATCTTATTCAGGCTGTACTCCTTGGGAGTTTTGTAGGCTATGAGTTTGACATCTATACTTTAATGATTCATGATACAGTCCAGTTTTAAAATATCACTTGTTTCAGTATTATTACTACTCAGTCAAGCTCACTCAATCACAATTTTTACCTATGAGAATTTTTTAAATTTCAAAAAGAAAAATAAAATTCTGAAAACTAAAAGGGTAAAAAAAAAATCTCTGATGGTTTTAGGGTGCAAAACCAATCTGCAAAAACCACTTGGTCATTCATGTTACAGCTGGATTTTGTTACTAGTATGCATTATTCTAAATTTTAGAAGTTGAACTCTATTCTATCTTCCTTTACGCTAGTCTCTGAAGTATTCAACAACCCTCTTTACCAAGGCCAACTCTTTAACAAAATGTAATCCTTCATCTCATCCCCTTCCATGTTCTCCAACAGATTGCTGCCACAATCATTCTCTTGGTTCCTTTCCTGATGCTTACAAATACAGCCAACACTCTCCAATCCTTAAAAGAGTCTCGTTAGACTCTGTTTCAAGCTACAATTCTAAACTTCTCTTCCCCCTATCATTCCAATTAAATCTCCCTCTAAAGTGAACAATCTTTAGATGTTAAATCTGCTAGTCTTTTCTAAATCGTCATTCCTGACTTTACAGCATCTGACACCATCATGACCATCTACTGACCAACCTATCTTGAAGGTTTTTTTTTTTCTCTTTATTTTTCTTTCTCTTTCCCTCTCCCTCCCTCCCTCTTTCCTTCCCTCCCTCTCTCCCTCTCTCCCTCCCTCTCCCTCTCCCTCTCCTTCTCCTTCTCCCTCCCTTCCTCCCTCTTTCATGATTGATAAAAAGCAAGGCCATCAAGTTCAAGCATTTTTCAGATGTGGAAACTGAGATAAAAAGAGATTATGACTTACCCATGATCAAAAAGCTAGTAAGTGTCTGTGGTAAGATTTAAGTACCAGTCTCGCTGTCTTCAGTCTCATCTCCTACCCACTACTCCATGCCACTAACACATGCAGCTCTCTTCCTAGAACTCATATTTCCATGTGCTCACAGGCCCCATGCCAAACACTTCACTGGGCCCTCACAACAGCCCCAGGAGGTAGGACCTGAAGGGTATCCTCCTGACTTCAGGCCCAGCTCCTTCCTCCCCTTCCCCCAGGGAAAAGAGCTGACTTGTGCTGAGAAGAGGGCTGGTGCTCCCTCAGGAACTGCCATCCCAATGAAGTCGGAGGTCCCTCTCCCAGGCAGAGGCGAACCACTAAACAGAGCACTGTGTCCAGAGCCAGGAAGAGCCGAGGTCAAATCTGGTTTCAGGCACTTCCTACTTGGATGGGCCTAGGAAAGTCACTTTTCCGCTGCTTTCGTTTCTTCAAAGGGCGATAATAATAGGACTGGGGTGACCGTAAGGATTAAATAAGATAATAATTGTACAACACTTCATAGTGCCTGACCCATAGTAAGCACTTCACAAAAGCCAGTTCCCTTCCCTTTTCCTAATCCTGTGCAGATGATAACCCAGTCTCCAACCCAGCCCCTCCTGAGCCCTAGTCCCCCTATATCAACAACTCGGCATTCTCTCAGCAACTTGACTGAAACCTACTACCAACTTGCCTATTTATCTCAAGGGCATCCCCTTCTATTTAGTCACCAAGATTCACAATCTCTATCATCCTTGATTCCTCATTCAAGCTCATCTCCACATAATCAACTGCCAATTCTTGTTTCTATCTCTCAAATACGTCCCCTTCTCAATACTCACCTATTCACTCTCTTTGCCTCCATCTTCATCTTGGCTAGATTATTTCAAGAATGCCTATTAACTGGCCTCCTGCTCCAAATCTTTCCTCTTTCCAATTCATCCTCCACGCAGCTGCCTAAAGAAGTATGGGTCTCCCTAGGCCAACTCCCTACCCAATAAGCGTTAAGTGGCTTTGCTTGCCAACCTAACGTTCCAGCTTTGATACCTTCCTCCGTTATGTGCTCTCATGTCCAACTTACCTGACCGCCTTCCTGTTTCTTACCCTCAGCCCTCCCGTTCCTAGCTCAACGCCTGTCATAGCTAGCCTGCCTGTCCCAGATGTCATGTCCTTTCATCTCTGCCACTTAGAATCCTTACTTCCTCTTAAAACTCAGTTTAAGTGTCCACCTTCAACATGAGGCCTCTCTTGCTTTCCCCAGCTGTTCATATCTTCCCTCCTAGAATTAGATATCTTGTACTTATTTGCATATACATATATATGTAAGTGCTGTCTACCTTGATGGCATGCCAACTCCTGGAGGGCAATGGTTGTTTCATTTTTTGTCTTTATATCCCCAGGACTCATCACAATGCCTGGTACACAGCAGGCACTTAATAAATGCTTGACTGATTGAGGGGGAACCTGTATAAAACTTAGAGTATTTATAAAGATAAGCAAATTTTTATATAAATTCCATGAAAATAAGATCTAATTCAATTTTTCAAACTAATTGAGATCATTCCTTCAGTTTTCAATTGATCAATTAAAATAACCCAACCTGAGAATCTTTCCTTGAATCATTTTATCAGTGATTTACCTGACCCCAAAGTCTATAGCCTTTGGTTAACATTATGGATAGATTTCTTTCCATATTTTAGCTTATCATTTGAGGTTTATACTTTAATATGGTCTCTTTCATTTATGTTGTTCTAATGAAATGGTAGGAATATTGATGGTTAATGGATTTTCTCAAATATCTACTTGTTTTACTAATAATTGGTTGTATCAACGGCACAAAAATAATACATGCTCATTGTATATAATAAAATAGTTATTCCAAAAAATCTTACCATGATTTTGCTGTTTTCTTCTTTATCCAAATACTGGTCACTAAACATGTGGCAAGAACCTAGCACTGCCAACTTTCCACCTTGGTTCTGTCAATGATAGGAAATACATTGAAATACACAGTTCAAAAGCACAACCTGACAAGTTTATCACCATCTATTCAGTTAAGGTAGAATCTATGACTGTTCAGAGTATTTTTTATAAATTACATATACTAAAAATATCTGTATACTAAATTACATGTTATTATACTAATTACAATTACATGTTGCATATTACTATATGTTAAAATACATATTATTAGATCTGTATTTATTAGTATTAGATCTGTAATTATACATGTAATTACATATACTAGATTACATACATTAAACAAATATTATATCAAGGCTGCAAAACAACCAGGTATATGCACAATATAATACCATCATGTGTTATGATCCAAATCTCATTCTCATTTAAATGCTTTCATATTCTTCTATTTGATTTTTAAAGGTGATACTACTTGCATGAGATAATGACAATCACCCTTATGTGTTTCCCTCCCCCATTTTTATTATCCTACATAATGAGAGGATAATTATCTTCTCATGTTCTTAAAAGAAAGAAAAAGGTAGATTCAAAAATAAGCTATATACTGGAGTTAGGACCTATTAAATGTATCATCAGGTCATGAAGATATTTATGAGTTTCAAAATCAGTTTTTACAGCTATTATAGCTAAGAATACAGGAACAGCTTTGTTTGGCATGAAATAAACAGAATTATATCTGAAGCAGGTATTTTGAATATTTTAATGAGCTGAATGTTTTAATGAGTCAGATGACGCAAAAGTGCAAACTCTACAATTTTTCTTAAATCCTTTCAGGAAATTAATATTGGATACCACATTAAAAATTAATTCATTCATTGGATTAGGGCATTAGAGTGAGGAGGCAAAGGAATGAAATAAAAACCATTAAAAATAATTCAAGACTATTTCAAATAGAAGTTGCAATTGGTAGAGTTTCACAAAAGAACAAATAACTAAATACTGCTGTGATTGGAAACAAAACTATAGATAACTCCCAGAAAGAAAGTTCAAAAAATTGACTTTCCTTACTACTTATCATATTTCATTTTATATTTTCCTTTCCCTAATATCACCATCTTTTCCCTACCTCATTTCTCTCAAATAGATTATAGATCTTCTTTCTAATCCTTTTTTCTGCCCTGACAGAGATTCTACCATTGTCTTCAGCTTCCTCTTCCAGCATTTTGTCTATAATTTCCTCCAGCTAAATAAAAAAGGATGTCTAGTTAAAGACCAATTTTCTCCCTGCCCTTCATATTAACAATTCATTTCTAGTAAAGCAAAAGGGCTGGAAAGGGGTTTAACAACAAGCTCTGTGATGTAAATGATATTAAACTAGGAGCCAATACTCAAGTTCTAACCCAGGAACTGCTAATGATTTCTAATAGAATTCCAAGATCTGTAATCATTTTTTGATCTAATGATACTGACTTATCTCATAGAAACTGTGCTCACAAAGCACTACAGAAAAGTCAGGAGAAATCACGATTACCATTACTAGGAAAAGAGATAATAATTTCTTGCTGGTAGAATACAGCCAAGTCTCAGTCAGTGTAAATAACAAATTCCCTGAAGTGGGTGCATTATTTAAATTAGCACTATTTCCATTGGGCTGGAACCAATTACTATATTTTACACAGTTATAACTTCTAATAGTGCTTACTTGAATGTAGGAAAGCACTTTAGGAAAGCCATTGTTTGCACTAATAAGGACCTTGCAGTACACAGCAAGAATATTCAAGTCTGGGTAATGTGCTCTATACATGGGTATTCATTTATTAAGTAGTGACTATTCTAAAATGAAGTATTTCTTCTTAAACTATGAAGTTCATAGTTGAGAAATCAGATCACTGCAATTCTTCCATATAACAGATGTTAAAACATGTTTTTACCAAAGGCACTTGAAAATAGTGCAACTATCTTTTGGGGACATAAACTCATATGTGTAAAAGGTAATACACTGTTTTCACATCTAGCTTCCATTATTAAATAACATTTTGTTTTCATTTGAAAAGATTTCTAGCTATTTGGGAAAACCGTTTGCAATATTCCCTTTATTAAAAATGCTTTACATGTACTATATTATTTTAACCATCAAAGGCACATAAAATTCTTAAGTAAAAAGAGAAAGGGATTAGTATCTAGGACAGGAATTTGTTCATTGTTGTTCTGATTTCAGTTTTCCTGGGATAATCTAAAATTGACATCAAGCAGCATCATACCACATAATCTAGTGCACTCTGACATTTCATTAAATCTATTTGCATCGGAATGGGTATAACTTTACATTGTACTGAAGGGAACAGCCTATAGTCATGGCCAAGGGTATTTACAAATTAAAAATTGGTCCAAATGTCTTAAACAGCTCATTTTTATGTGTCAGTAATGTTCATAAAGACAAATTCAAGAAAATTTGTACCTTAGAGTGATAGAAAGCCAGAATGGGTCTGTTAAGGGGAAAGCAGACAGACCCAGTTGACAGAACAGCTACTGCTGGTTTCATCACACTCAGTGTGGCACCAAATGGATATACAAAGGTGAGAGCCCTATGGAAAAGTTCAGCCATATTAAAAATAAAAACATTTATAAGATTAACAAAGAATGATGCTCAATCTATTGACCAGAAAACAATCTTTTCTACCAGGCCTTGATTTTCCAAATCACAAATGGAAACAATTGAAGTAAATCTGCATTTATTAAGGTCTTATTATGTTTTGAGCACTGAGCTGAACACTGGTTTTACAAAGAAAGGCAAAAGAGCCTCTGCCCTCAAAGCAACACATTATACTATGCATGTGTAACATGCAAACAATTATATACAAACAAGATACATACAAAAGTAACTAGAGATTATTGACATGACTCAGATTCAAAAGAAAAGTGGAAATAATAGAAATTGCCATAATTCTACTTATATTTATCATTCATATATTAAAGGACTTTACCATTAAGATATAAATCATTCAGGATGTTTTTTTTTTTTTGGTGGGGGAGGATAGAATGAAGTAAATGGCAAGAGAATCTGACTGTCAGGAAAGTGTTAATACCAGTTTCTGAGTGCACTGAGGCATTAAAATATGTTTTAAAAGTATAGAAAAAAGATTTAAGAATTAAGGGGACTGTGACTATGTGATAAAAACAAATATAACACAGCAAACATTCATTAAACAAGTGTTGTGTGTATAGTAAGATTAGGGCTATCAGAATTGCAAAAATTAAATGTGACATAGTCCCCACCCATCATCATTAAAAAACTTATAGTCTAATAATGAGACAAGACACAAACACAGAAAATAATAAATACATATACAATGATATAACTGCCTGACCAAACCAGAATAGTAAGGTCAAAACTGGACAATCATCTTAAAAAGTTCTAAGTTCATTTGCTTTGCTCAACCTAGTATACCTTGAGCTTTTAAAGATTATATAAGGCAAAAGATGATATTTCTTTTGAGATAAATAACCCTATATTTATGTAACAGTTTTTGCTTTTTTGAATTGACATATTTTTTTCCTCCCAACAATTCTCTGGGGAAGGAAGGAACATTTTATCCCCATTTTATAAAGAAGAAAAATGAAACCGACAAAACTAGAAATCTATTTCTCTCAACTCAAGTCCAAAGATATACTTGCTGCCTCCTTTAGTTATCTTAAATCTTATTAAGACTACTTTAACCTGAATAGGTTTTATTTCCTTTCACAAAGCATTCAATTTCAATTACTTCTCTAATTATCTCAAGAGTTGTTGTTTTTCCCTCCTTTTTGAAGAGGTCCAATGACATCATGGTAATGTCTTGACTCCCTTGTGAATGGGATTTAAGTGAGGCAGAGGGGGCTCAAAGTTATTAACTTGACTCTCTTCCTGAGCCACTGAAGGATAAAGGGCAAGAGAGTGGCGATGGCCTGGGATGCGGTGGATGGCCCTGGCATCTTCTGTGTCTGACCAAGCTCTAATTAAGCCAAAATCTCTACCTCAGCTATCTTCAACCGTTGAAACAAACCATTCTCATCAGCCCATTCCTCCAGGGGAAAATCTTCACGTGCTTGGGGTAGATAATCCCCTAAGAGATTGGAGGCCTGTCTGCCATGATGGCTCTACTGGACTATGGCCACTGCACATGCTACAGCTTTTTGAAATCCCAAAATTAGGAGACATGGGACACCAAAGGTGGATGAGCAGCCCTGAAAAGGGTTCGGCAAGTCCTCACATCAAAGGTGCTAGTTCTTCCTGCCCCAATCACACCATCTCAGTAGTATTATCTAAAGCTATAAGGTTTTCCCTTTAGTTAATTATTAACTCAGCAATGAGAGTGCAGAAAGAAGCTAAAAACAAAAACAAAAAACTAGATGACATTCTGGAATTCCCAATATTAATACTTTAAAAAGGAAAAATAATTTAAACTGAGACTAAGACTACACACTTACTGTGCATTGTTTCCATTGCTTTCCTCATCAATTATTCCAGGCACAGCTTTTCCTGCAGCTCGGCTTATTTCCCTTAAAGAAGCAAATACAAACTAAGTTAAAAAAAAAAAAAAAACTCTTAAATTTTAATATAAATTAAGTCCAGTTAAAACTAAAGAATATAAGATCTAAAGAGGTCTGCAAGAATTTTTTTCAAAAGATCCTAAAATAATCTAAGACTGAAAGGCAAACACTTTAGATTGTTTTTAAATCTTCCCTACCCCCATACACAATGTTCCTGCCAAAGGGGCACTTCTGATTTAATTAGATAGAAAAGATATATATTAAAATTTAATAATAGTGCAGGGAAGTCCATGATTAAATACCTGAATGAATGAATGGTACAGACAAGTAGTACTAAAGAATTTCAGAAATGAATTAGAGGCTGACTGACTTTTTATAAAGTGGGATTTAAACTGAGGCCTGAACAATTGGTGGATAAAATCTAGAGAGGTAGAAAAATATAACAGAGAAGAAAGTTGTGTTATAACAATACCTGCCATCAGCAGGAAGTTATCTGGTTTGTGTCTAATCCTTATTTTTGATCCATTTATCCTTACTAGTTACGTTCCTATATTTCTCCTTCCTACTGTGGCCAAGTTCAATCTGTTTTTCTATTCCTTTTCCACTCACTCTTTTTGGCTCTCTGCAATTCAGCTTCTTATCCTCATCTGAATCATTCAATTGAAAACCATCCTTTCCAAAGTTACCAATGACCTCTTACCTGACAAAGGCAATGGCCTTTTCTCAAGCCTACTCCTAACTTCTTTGTAACTGCTGACACTGTCCATTGCCCTCCATTCTTTGATGGGGAGACTCTCTAGGTTTCCCTAACACTCTTTTCTCTCCAAATTCTCTCTTAATTGCCAGAACACTCCTCCTCAATGTCTTTTGCCAGACTTCATGTAGGCCATACCCTCTAACTATACATGTCATCCAGGATAATGTTCTAGACCTTTTTTTCTTCTCCATCTATTCTACTTCGTTTAGCTCTCCTGTATTTAATTTTCATTCCTATGCAGATAATTATCAGATCTATTCATCCAGTCCTAAATTCTCTCTCAACCACTTTGAGTTTCACATCTCCAACTGCTTATTGCAGGGCTCTTAAAACTTTGCCCACCAGCGATCCCTTTCTGCTTGAGAAACTTTTACGTGATCCAGGCAAATAAACATAAAAAATAGGTATACAAATCAAACATTTATTGATAATAAAATTTACTGATAATAAATTATAATAAAATCACAATTTTGCCCACATTCAGTAATGAAACCCCACATGGATGTCCTTAAATTCAACAAGTCCAGAATTCATTATCCCCCTCCCCAAAACCTCCCATCTTGCTTTAAAATCCTTTCATAATCTGGCTCCATCTTCCTTTACCATCTTCCTTTTTATTCCTCTTCATGTATTCTACAAACCAGTGTGTTTAGTCTTCTTGCTGTTCCTTGTATAAGGCTTTCTGTCCCCTAATTACATGCTTAGACAGGATGTCCCTCAAACTTAGAGTGTTCTCCTTCCTTGTTCTTATTTTCTGACTTGACCAACTTTCTTCAAGTTTCAACTAAAATCCCTTTTTCTTCCTCCCTAATGCCAATACCTTTCCTTTAGACTACTTCCAAATTATTCTCTATTATGTCTTGTTTGTACATAATTCTTTGCATGGGATCTCCCCCATTAAATTATAAATTCCTTAGGGGCAGAAAGTATATTTGCCTTTCTCTGTATCTCCAGCGTTTAATACAGTACCTAGCTTACAAACAGATCATTGCTGACATGTCAATAACTGCCATGTATTTAGTTTCTGGAAACATATGCCTAATATACACATATATGTGTGTATGTATATGTACGTGTGTGTAATATACATATTATATACACATGTAAAGAAAGTGCTCAAGTTTCAAAGATCTTCATCAAAGTACTGCAGAGTCTCTTACTCTCATTTGTCTTCCTTTATCTTTCTACTTATCTCCAAAGATCTTTACACCTTTACTAAATATTTTTTATGTTCCACTATGTCACTCCCACCTCTAGGCCATGATATCTTCCAAAAATGCCAAACTGTGCAGTTCTTTTCTTCCAAATTGCTCAAGTCATGCAGTATCCGTGAAATTTTCCTCAAGAAATAACATTACTCTCCAACATTGAAGTTCCAATCATCATCTCTACTAAGGGTTACACTTATGTAAATATTATCATGCCACTTCCCAGCTCAAAATACAATAACCTTCCATGTCTATATGATGAATCTCAAACTCCACAGCCTAGTATTATGAATCTTCCATAATTTGACCTCATTTTATACTTAGTCAATATTATCTCTAACTACTGTCAAATATGAGACATCAAAATGACCATTTGACTGATTACAAACATCCCATAGTCAATCTTACCTTTCCTTCTGCTGTTCCCTTTTTCCTGAAATACCTCTCCTATCCTTTTTTTATCCTATACAAAAATCTAATAAAGACATTTCTTCTCTACCTTCTAACATGGCACTGAAAAACTAAGGCTGAAATTATGAAAGATAAGAACTTTGCAAAATAAGGTTAAAGTTTAGCACAACTGGTGCTGCTTGGCACTACTTAATTAATTATTTTAGATCAAACAATAAGTAATGATATAGTCAACAAATATGGTTTTATAATCATTTGTGTAAAAAGTTAGGCCCTTGGTTTGGGCTATAACCTCATAATATAATATTGTTTAAATGAAAAATTCATGTATGTTGACTTACATGCACATTTTTCAGAAATTTAACCTACCATAAGTGATGACTGGGTATATTTCTCAGCTGACTGCCTTAGATTATAAAATGCCAGCAAAGAGGTACCATACTTGTCCTGATTTATATAACACCTAATCGTACTATATGTAATTAGACACTTTTGTGGCAATGAGGACAACACTATGGATGTTACACACATTCCTCAGTAGACAAGAGAGTTGCAAGTAATAAATTCACAAGGATGAAGCTCTCTTTTCATGGAATATAATAGAAAAATGGATTATGACTTATGTCTCAAGAATATAGGTTCCATAATTTACAAGATGGAGAGAAATTATCCCCAAAACATGGACTAAAAGGGGGAAGTAGACAAGAAAGAATGATTGGCAGGACCAAGGCAGAGCATAAAGAATATACCTAATAATGCTTTTGATATGTTTACCTGTTCAAGACCCCATTGGATACCAAAGCTTCTTTAGGATGAAAATATTTGTAATACACATTTCTCACCACAGCATCTTCAAGGGAAGAAGAAAATGATTTTATAGACTAGACTAAAAATAAATGGTAAATTTTATGGATTAAAAATAGCAGCTGAAAATATTAGCCCCATCTCCACAAGTTTATGAAAAATTCAGTTACCATTATTAACCATGATCCCATATTCTTCTAGTAGAAAGTTAATATTGGTGTCAAATCTGGATTCACCACCTTCTCCTAGCATAACAAGGATATCTCCACCACTTTCAAGATATTTTTTTAGCACTTCAAACTACACAAAAGAAAAAGAAATATTTCTGAGAAATTACTCTCAAATACTATATGTAAAAGCAATCAGTTATAGCTAGATTTTTTTTTAAATTAAGACTTTAAATTTAACTTCCAAAAGCAATATAAACAAGATTTTTATCAGATCAGTGCAGAAAGCTACTAAGCTTGTCTTTAAGCAAAAAAACTCCAAAATACTGGCGATTCAATTATTATATTTTACAAAGTGAATTTTCAGATGAGAAACCCTTTAATAGTGGAAGAAACCATCACATCCTAAGAGGGAAGGCAAATTTTAGAAAAGCAGTCATATGACAAAAGGCATAAATACTCATTTTAAATAATAAGATAATAGTAGCAAAGTTAGCAGTCACCTTAATGTCTCTTCTTCTTCCTTTAGTCATTTCATAAAAATTTAACTCTCATATCCTGATCACATATTTAACTAAGCAGATAAAATACTTACAGTTTAAAAAAAAAGGGGGGGGTGGAGAAAAGAAATGTATTCATATAGAATCAGAATCACTCAGCCTCCTCTCTTCACAGTACAAAAGTAACAGCAGGGGGACCTAAGCAGCACTCTATTAATCAAGTTGTATTTTAAGACAAGAAAGTATTATTCAAACTCTATTTCCCAGACAATTTATATAAGCTAGATCTTTCACTATCCATGAAACAGAACAAAACATAATTTAATTTCAAAGAGAATTTTCAAAGCAAAAATTAGTAACTTTAACAGAAAAAAAAAAAAGGATAATAACATTATTCTATAGCACTTTAAGGCTTACAAAATGCTTTCTCATTTTGTGCCGTAGATACTATCATTGTCGCTTTATTATTATCTTAGTATTATTGTCATTTTATAAATGAGGCAAAGAGCCTTGCCTAATGAATCAATTAACTAGAATTTATTATTGCCTATTTTTTGTTAAGCACTGTGCTAAGTGCTGGAGATACAAATACAAAAATGAGTCAGTCCTTGCCCACAAGAAGTTTGCAATCTCCTGGAATATAACAGATTCAAAGATAAATATAAACAATGTAGTATAATGGAAAAAGATTTTAATTTCTTTAATTAGGAAATGACATGATCAGACTTATAATCTAGGAATACCAATTTGGCAGTTCTGTAAAAGATGGTTTGGAGATAGGAGAGATTAGAAAAAAGGGAAACCGGGGGCAATTAGGTGGCACAGTGAATAGAGCACCAACCCTGAAGTCAGGAGGACCTGAGTGTTAATCTGACCTCAGACACTTAACACTTCCTAACTGTGTGACCCTGGGCAAGTCACTTAACCCCAATTGCCTCAGCAAAAAAAAAAAAGGAAAACCAATGAAATTAGACAAAGTGGTGAGGTAAAGAGGCAGAGCCAAGACTTAAATTTTGACTCTTAAGCCCAGCATTTCATTCTCATCAAAAACAAAGAAAAACTACAGATATAAGGATATATTTTATACGTAATCTACCTTAATACTTCCATACCATTTCACTGCTATAATTAAAAAAAAAAAAGGGAAAAACAATCATTCTAAATCCTACTCCATATATTAAATGTGATATCTAAAGAACATCAGCATAAAAAATACCTACCAGAATCCTATTAAGGCCTTATTCTAGGATTAGAGATATTCTATTATATATTAGGAAAAAGAAAAGAGCTGCTTTATTCAGAATAACTTTTAATTTGAAAAATGTCTTTTGTAGTTTAATCAACTTATTTCTATAGGAAATGAATTAACAAAAGAATTGTAGAGAAGCTAAGACAAAATTTAAAAATCCAATAGTAGTTTGTGATATACAAGATTTAGCTTTAATCTACATGCAAGGTAGTTCTTACCTCAGCAGCTGTAAATTTTTCCCTTGGTCCTGCTGTAATCCACAATTTTACCCCAATTAACTTTTCTGATGTAATTTCATCTTTTAAACTAAAAGGAGAAAATAAACAAATTGTTTTTGAATTAATCTATTTTGCAGATTGTATGGAAAACACAAGTTATAAAACTATGACATGGAAAGAACTATAGTGGCAATGTAAGATAACTTTCCATCAGTTGTGAACTGATCCAATCATTCTGAAGTGAATTTTAGAAAGTATGCTCAAAGGGCTATTATAACTCAACAATACCACTGCTACATCTGTATTCCAATAAGATTTTTTTTTTAAACAAAAAGGACTTACATCTACAAAAAATTTTATAGCAGTTCTTTTTTATGATAGCAAAGAATTAGAAATTGAGAGAATGCCAATCAATTGAGGAATAGCTGAATGGGTATGTGATTGTGATGGAATACTATTATGCAACAAGAAATGATAAACAAGATGCTTTCAGACAAACCTGAAAATACTTGAATGAACTGGTATAAAGTGAAATGAACAGAATTAGAAGGACATTGAACACAGGAATAGCAATAAGGTACAATGATTGACTATGTATAATTTAACTATTATCAGCAATACAAAGATCCAAGAAAATTCTGAAGGACCTATAATAAAAAATGCTATCCATCTCAAGAAAAAGAACTGATAGAATCTGAATGCAGATAGAAGCACACTGTGTTGGTTTATTTATTTTATTTTATTTTTCTTGTAGTTTTTTTCATCTGTTTCTTTCATTCTATGACTAATATGGAAATATGTTTTACCTGACTGCACATTGTATGACTAATATGGAAATTTTTTATATGACTGCACTTTACCAAACTGCTTGCCTTCTAATAAATGAGGGGAAAGGTAGGAAAGAATTTGGAAATTAAAATTGTAAAAGCAAACAAAAGTTAAAAATGTTTTTACACATAATTGGAAAAAATAAAATATTTTTAAAATTTTAATATATATTTTTTGGTTACATGTACATTTATTTTTAACATATTTCTACATGGATCATATTAGGAGAGAAAAATCAAAACAAAAAGAGAAATCCACGAGATTAAAAAAAAAGAGGGAAAAAAAGAGGTTAAAATAGTATGTATTGATCTACATTCAGTCTCCATAATTCTCTCTGCATGTGGAAAGTATTTTCCAACCAAAATTTATTGGGGTTGTCTTGGACCACTGAATCACTGATCATAGTTGATCATCGCACAATCATACTATTGCTATGTACAATGTTTTGCTGCTTGCTTCACTCAACACCAATTCATGTAAATCTTTCCAGGTCTTTCTAAAATCAGCCTGCTCATCAGTTTTTAAAGAACAATATGCCATAACTTATTCAGCCATTCCTCAACTGATGATGACTTTTAAAAAAAAAAAAAGATAAATACAAGAACCTCTTTAACATCATCCCCCATTGGGAATCATTTAGATTCTGCTCAAATACTTCCAGTAAGAAAGAAAATTATAAAATAAAATTACCTAAAATGAAAATACTGAATAATTATGGCTTTTAACTAGAAATCTGATTTAAGTCATTATTAATTGAAATACTTCTGGATTCATTTTACAGGAAAATAAATATACTTATTTTTTCTTTCCATTATACCAAACCTATTCAAACATGTATTATTAAGTAAGTTTTAAGATTATTTGTATAGCAAATAACTGAAAAGTTTAGCTGTTTTAAACAAAACCAATTAAAAACCAGGAACTGACATTAGCATAACTTCTTGCTTTGTAATTTTTGAAACAATTCTATTGAATTGAATATGGAATTTACTGACTAGTTTGGAAATAATTACATATTTACTAGTTCATTATCTTTATACCCAACTTCTTCTTACATAATCTAATAAATAGTTGTTTTTTACCACAAAATATATAAAATGAGAAAAGACTCGTCACTAGTAGGCTCCTATTGTTATAGTTATGCAGAAAAGTATTCCATTTTACTAGTATATTAAAGCTGCTACAGGTAACTGAGAATAGAAAAGTAGTAACTACTTACCTCTGAATCTTCCAGTTACTACGAAGCCTTTTCTGTAAGGTCTTATAGCCACTATTGGTGGTAAATATCTCTTTTTTTGATGCATTAAAGAGAATGGTGCTTCGAAGCTCTTTCTCCATAATTACCTCAAGTGAAAAGGAAATAGAAAATAAAAACCAAAATTAGTATTTATTTCTAATATGGTAAATATGTTATAAACATAGTCCATGTAAACAAAAATTCTATGGACAAATTCTCAATTTTTAATAGTATAAAGATACCGATAACAGAAGTTTGAGAATCACTTGATCTATAGCAAAACTAGGATTTAAAAAAATTATTCTGAACCCCAAATTCTAAAATATACAATACAGGAAATAGCTTAAAGTAGAATAAAAATTTGTAATTCTCCCATAAGACACTTAAAAGGTTTTATTTGAATAACCAGTTTATTAAAGGCATTTTAGTTACAAAATTATTACCAAAATAAAATTGAAAAAAAAAAAACCACATTATTCTAAATGGAAACCCAAAGCTCAATTCAGCACATTAAGAAAGGGGGACTTCTGATCTGGAACCTCTCTACCCTACTCTTTTTTCCATATTCTCCTTTCAAGCCATTACTCTATTTCTATTACCTTTGGACTATATTTCTAATGTCATTTTCCTCTGCCTGGTGCCTTTTTATTCTAGTATTCCTCAAAGGGGACTTTCATACCTGGATCTTTCTTCATCAATTTTGCCCATAAACCACTGCATCTTTTTTGTGATTTCCTTTCACTAAGCCTCCACACCAAAGGCATTAACTTTGTAATTAAGCCTTAAACACTAAACCTTATCCTACCACTCACCATTTCCAGTTTGAAACTGTTCCTGAATTGAGTTCCCCAAAATCAAAAATAATCTAGTTTGTTTCTCTACTGCCAACCAGCAAAATGATATTTGGGGGCTTTGAGGCTCTAAATTAAATAATCAGGCAACTACCCTCACTGGTTCTATTCCAAGCTAACAAAGGTACCCATGTCAAAGTTTTAGTTTACTGCATTTAGAACTAAAAGAGATCTTATGAATCATCTGATACTCTTCAGATAAGAAATCTGAGTTCCAGAGCAATTAAGTCATTTTCTCTGAGATCACTCAGGAGACAAGTAAGAACTGAGATTCAACCAAGTTCCTCTGTCTCTAGTTCAGGTGCTCTTTCTACTAAATACCTCAGCACAATAAAAGGACTGCTACACATAACCCAAAAGAAAAAAATGCTATTAAAGCTATGAACAATATATATCAATTTTCTAAGTAATCAATAAATAAATTACTGTTGGTAATAAGGGAGACTAAAAATAATTTTAAATTTTAACAGTTCTATGGTACATTTTAAAACTTCTGCAACACAGAGATCTATCTATATGTAGAGAGAGACAATGATTAAAGAACCTTTCCTAAGCATAAGAACCATATGCACCTGCAGTGTCATTAAAATATGCAAACACATCCGAGAGTCATGACTCCTCTCCTCATATTCCACTATCCGTTGGCACTGGCTTCTATCATGTTTAACTCACCCAAGATATTCCATCTCCTGACTTGGGGCATTTTCTCTGGGTGTCTCTATTCCTGGAATGCTCTTCTTTATGTCTTAACCTACTTCAAGTTTCCACTAAATCTCCCTTTTGGTAGGAAGTCTTTCCCAATTCCCCCTTAATAATGCCTTTCCTCTATGATTAATTCATAAATTTAAATTCTAAATTCTAAATTTAATCTAATTTAAATTTAAATTCTAAAAATCTACGTAGTTGTTTGAAATTGTCTTTTCCCACAGATTATGAGTTCCTGCAGATTAGGGACTGATTTTGCCTTTTCAATTCTTAAGACATGATCTACACACAATAGTCATTTAATAAATGCTGGCTAAGTTGACTTAACTTCAAAAATAAATTCCAAAGATTTTCATCAAGAAACAAAAAAGACAGTGAACCATCCAGACAATAGAGACAAAATGAGAAGTATTCCTGAAAGCATCAGGAAATCAACTCCATAGTAATTTTTGGAATTTATAGTTTGAGTAGCAGAGTCAGGACTGGAATCTCCATCCTCATATCAAAGCAATCAATCAACAAACATTTATAAGCAGCTCCTTTTGTTAAGCACAGCAGTTTGGCATAAAGGGTTCAAAGACAAAGCCAAACAATCCCTACCCTTAAAGATACTGTAATGGGAGAGATTACATGAACATGTATAGGTATTACACAAGGCACATACAAAACAAACGTAGTCTTGTAGGGCAAAAGAGGGACCTGAAAGACCTCCAGCCAAAGGTAACACTGAAACTGAATCTTGAAGAAAACTAGCATTTTAGGAGCTTTAATGGAGAAGGAAGAGCATTCTACACGTGGGTGGGATACAGCCAGTTCAAAGGCAAGAAACAAAGAGGCTGGCTAGCATAGCTGGAACCTGAAGTATGTGGAAGATATGATGTATTACAAGACTGGAAACGTCGAGTGGGGCCAGACTATGAAAAGTTTTAAGTGAAACAGAGAAGTTTATACTTAATTCTAGAGATGATAGTGAGTCATTAGAGTTTGTTGATTAGGGCAACACTGCCACATGTACACTTTTAAGAAAATCACTTTAGTGGTCCTGTGGAAGATGGACTCCAATAAATTGAGACTTAAGTTGAGAGATCAATTAGAAGGCTGTTGCTGTAGTCCAGAGTGAGAAGTGATAATGATGTTAGTGGAGAAGCAAATGGAGATTAGGAGTGATAGAAACACGATTAAGCAAATGAATGGACATGGGATAAATTGAGGATATAAAACCGAGGTGATAAAAAATAGGGTGATGAGCTACAACAGGCAACAAAGTTAGGAAGAAATGTGGGTTTGAAGGGAAAGATAAAGAACTTTGTTTTAGTCTTATTGAGTTTAAGACACCCAATCCAAAACATTCAATAGGTAATTAATGGATGATACAGAATTGTAGCTCGGGAGACTAGGGATAAATATGTAGATCTGAGAGTCATCTGTACAAAGATGGTAACTGAACCCATAGTGGGAAAAGAATGGAGAGAAAAGAGAAGATAGTCCTGGAAAGAGCCTTGGTGCCAGCCACACCTGGGCCACAGGACACTGATGAAGATCTAGAAAAGGAAAATGAAAGGAAAAAGTCAAGACAAGTAGGAAAATCAAGAAAGATCAAATCCAAACCTAGCATTCTTTCTAAGTCAGGTCCAAATCAAATGTTCTGAATCATGGCTTCTATATAATATCATCTATACTAATTAAGTGCAAAGGAGTCAAAAGGGAGAGGTATATTCAACCTTTGAAAAAAGATCACTTTCAGCTGGAGGATCTGGTAAACTTATGAGGTAATATGTGAGGTAATTAAGGGTACTGAACAGGGGAAGGATGTGACGGGGAAGTGATGGTGGGGTGAATCTTTTCAGAAAAGTCATTCCAAGCATGGATAAAAGCGCAGCAGGACTGTCATTATAACGACTAAGAAGGCTGACCCTGCATAAGGATGCACCTCTGTCCTTTCTGAGAAGGTGTACTATGGGTACTGTATAGTGCATACATCTTCAGACTTTATTGAGGCATTGGTTGTTTTTACTAAAGAGACTTTTTAAAGGCTTCTTCAAAAGCATTTTGTTACCAGAGCAGGCTCACCTGGCTAAGGGGAGTGAAAAGAGGCATATTTGGAAAGTGGTAAAAAAAATAAAGTTTTTGTTGTAATTGGTTGTTTTAATCAGAGGAAGAGGACATGCATGCAAGACGACCAGAGTAGCTGTAGCTCTCGTTGGGAGTGCTTAGGGTTCAGTGTGAGATAAAGCTAATTGTTTCCGAAGCATAAAAAAAATCAAAATCTGGGAGCCCAAAATCAGCGCAGCAGCATGGAAAGAAAGCTAAATTTGAATCGAGAAGACTCGGGTTCAAATCCCAGCAATCTTTCCCCTCCCTGACACTCAGTATCCTCATCTACAAAAAAAAAAAAAGGTATCTCGAAGTCTCTTTCCAGCTCAGAATCTTAAAACAACAGATTAATCCCAGTTCCGCGTGGCTCCGGGCCTACGGGTGTCCGCGGGAAAACGGCAGGCCCTCCGGGGTCCTGGGAGACCCTGCCGACTCAAACCGAGGAAGAAAGGGATCTTCATCCGGCAACGCGGAGCCGACCCGCGCCGGAAGCCCTCTTACCTGAGGCCCACTGACCACCATCGCCCCGCAGCGCCTACGGGCATTACGGGGGGCAGAGTCTCTAGGTGCCGCCTCAGATGCCTCCGCTCCGCCTAGCAACGAGCAGGCGGCACTGCGCGCAGGCGCACCGGGAAGACTACTAAAATGGCGGATCTTTTATAGAGGCTTGGCGGGCTGCGGCGTGATGACGCAATACTCTTTCCGCTTTGCATCCTAGTTCCACACTTGCCGAGAGATGCTTGGAAAAGGAAGAGAATGATTTTAGAACACTGGCGCGGAGGAGTTTGATTCGAAACTAAACTCGATAGATTGGCCCATTTTTGTTAATACAACTAATTCAAAGATAAATTTAATTTTTTTTCTTTCGGGGACTCCAGTTCTAAATAGTTTATTTTTGTTTTTGATAATAATGATTAAAAACGTGGAAAGATAATAAACTTCAATGATCAACGTTCCTCAATATCCCCGAGGAGAGTGATGGTTTCTTCCGGACGTCGTTCTTGCCACCCCATTGGCTGCTCTTCCAGTCCCGCCCCTCAGGTTTAGATAGTGGGCGGCCCCCAGGAACTGCAACGTTCTTAGTGTAGAAGATAGATTAATTCGGCGTGCATCCGTTTACGGACAGGACGGAAATTCTAGCAGTAATACAAAGTTTAGATAACGTGGTCTTTACCAATGTGGCACTTACAAGGAACCGTAGAGGGGCTGAAATAAATGTGAGCAAGGTATTCAGACCGGTTCCAACAATCGCCATCTGCACCCAGAGGACTGGGGAATTCAGTGTGGACCACAACATTGTATTTTCATCCAGTTTTGTTGTTATTTGTTTACATTTTGTTTTCTTTCTCATTTCCTTCCTTTTTGATATGATTTTTCTTGTGCAGCATATTTGTGGAAATATGTATATATATTGGATTACTTGCAGTCTAGGGCGGGTAGGGAGACGGGAAAGAAAAAATTGGAACACAAGGTTTTGCAAGGGTGAATGTTGGAAATTTATCTCTGCATATTTTTTTTTAATTTTATTTTATTTAATAATAACTTTGTATTGACAGAATCCATGCCAGGGTAATTTTTTACAACATTATCCCTTGCACTCGCTTATGTTTCGTTTTTTCCCCTCCCTCCCTTCACCCTCCCCCCCCAAGATGGCAAGCAGTCCTATATATGTTAAATATGTTTCTGCATATGTTTTGAAAAAAGCTTAAAAAACAAAAGAAAAATGTCGGGTTTTTGCAGTTTTTTTTTTTTTTTTTTTTTTAGTCCAGTCCTCTAATTTGGGGGTGTGAGATATTTGCAGTATGGGAACTCCTTCTACAGAGGTAGATTTTCTGTTCCTCTATGTCAGAGCGATTTGCTGCTTTAGAAAGTTAAATAATTTGCAAAGATTCACAAGGCTTCAGAGAGAAACCATTTGAACTCACAGCTACACCAGGGTGCCTCTCCTAGGATCACCAATATAAAAAAAAAAACACATAACAGCAACAGCATACAAATTATGGTGATAAAATACCCGTAGGTGACAACTAGAAAAAGCAAATAAAACGCAAAAGAATTAGTGAGAGATGCATCATATCACCAAAAGTTCTGAAGATGGAGACAAGAAAAGGTCATTTCCACCTGGAGGGGAAAGAACAGGAGGGATTAGAAAAAAGCTATAGGGAAAAGGTAGCATCTGAGTTGAATTTTAAAGGAGTCATGAAAAATCAACAAGCAAAGAAAAGGAAGAAGATTGAAGGCATGGGGACTAAATAACTCGGTGTTTGCCTTCCTAGATAGTCTTTTCTAATTGGGGGAGGGCGGGGTAGAGGAAAAGACCAAATACTTGGGCAGCAACAAATTTGAGAGGTGATCACTTCTAAATTTAATCCATTTCCCAGACCATACTGAAAGCCATTCTAATTTGGTAAAGACTGCCAGAATTAGGCAGTGTTGGTATTTTCTTCTAAAAATCATTGTCACTTCCATACCAGGATGAGTCATCAGAGGAAGACTTTATAAGAAAAGAATGTCTTTTTGAGGCTGCATTGGGGATCCAACAAGAGAGAGAAAATAGCATAGAATGGTAGGAAGAGCAACAAATTTGTAGACAAAAAATTTGGGTTCAGATCCCATTATGTTTCTTAAACTACTATTATGATCTCCCAGAGTCATTCAACCTTTCTGATTTCAAATATCTTTGTAAAATAAAAGTGTCTGACTAGGTGATTTAAAAGGTCCCTGGCTGATTCTTAGTCATATGGTTCCATGATTCTCTGCTCTGGTCAACATCCTTGTGGATTACTGAATCCAGCCCTGGACATCCTCACATTTTAGGAGGAAAATTTTTATGTCAGCGTCCTCAAAGGAAGTTCTAGGATGGACCATGAAACCACACTACTGGAGAAACAGTAACTTGACAATAGTCATCAATTATATTTCTTGATTGATTGATTCAAGTCCTCAGGCAACCTATTATATATATCATTTCAATGGAGGAGATGAAGCTCTTTGTCATATTGACCAGTGTGCATTAGGCCTTTACTCAGACCCCACAGAACCCTTTGTTGTATGTCCTACTTTGAGCAGCTAGCTGGCATAGTTGGAAAGAATTCTGGGACTGGAGTCAGAAAGATTCATCTTCCTGAATTCAAATCTGACCTCAGACACGTATCAGCTGTGTGATCCTGGGCAAAAACCTGTGGGTTTTTCTCAGTTTTGTATCTGCAAAATGAGCTGGAGAAGGAAATAGCAAATTAGCATATAGCCAAGAAAAAAGAATCAGACACAAATGAAAAACAAATAAACAATAACAAATTTTATATTGCAGTCATCAATGTATTATTTTTCTATTATACTGTAACCTCCATGAAAGCAGGGATTCTCTCTTACATATTTTTGTGTCTCATTGGGGTGAGGTCAGGTTAATTAATCATCTTAATTCAGTTAATTTCATTAATGTTGCCAATAAAAGAAAGGAAGGAGAGGAAGAAAGAAAGACAAATGATTGAAACATTTAAAAGAAAATGCATAAATGAGAACAGAAGTTTGTGCTAATTTTCTCATGTTGTAATTTTAGTATATGTGTTGCCGAAATAAGCACCAAAACAGACATTCAGATGGAGGCACAGATAAACATATAATCTGGGCTGCTTTGAAATTGAATATGAAATACATATTAAATTTAACATGTTAATCATCTTTTTCCCTTGGGATATAGAAATAATATTTATATGTTTGAGTTCAGAATTTTAAGAGTTAATAACCTTGTATATCTCCCAGAACCTAACAGAGGACACTACAAATAAGTGTTTACTTTTTTTTTTTTTTTTTTTTACCTCTAGAGGTGACCTTGGAGAGAACAATTTCTATCATACAATAAGAAGAAAAGCCAGATTGTAAATCAGAATGAAAAGTGAGTAGGAGGTGAGAAAGTGGAGACAAGGAATGTAGACAGCTTTTTCTAAAAGTTTAACTGTGAAAAAGACAGATACAGGACAACAGATGAACTCATTTGAAAAACAACTCATTTCCCCTTTCTCTTACTCCCATTCATCCCTCTTTTTTTCTGTAGAGGGCACTACTCTACTTCTACTCTCCCAGGTTTACAGAATAAGCCTTGATTTCTCATTCTATTTAATCCCAAACATCCAATCAATTACCAAGTTGTATCAATTCTATCTGTACTTCTCTCCCATTCACCCAACGAGCTAACACTCTACTTCATCCCTTACCTGGATTATTATAACTTCTTAATTAATTGCTGCCTGAAATGTCCCCCTTTTCCAATCAATCCTCCACACAAATGCCAAAGTGATAGTCTTGAAGCATAAGTCTGACTATGTTATTCCCTGATCCATAAGTTCCAGTAACTATCACTACTAGAATCAAATACAAATTATTTTTTGGGGTGAGGGATAATTTAAAGCCCTTTATAAAGTGGCTGCAACTCATTTTTCTTTCTTTATTTTTTTTAATTTTTTAAAAATAACTTTTTATTGACAGAACCCATGTCAGGGTAATTTTTTTACAGCATTATCCCTTGCACTCACTTCTGTTCTGATTTTTCCCCTCCATCCCTCCCCCGCCCCCCCCCCCCATGGCAAGCAGTCCTTTACATGTTGAATAGGTTACAGTATATCCTAGATACAATATATGTGTGCAGAACCGAACAGTTTTCTTGTTGCACAGGGAGAATTGGATTCAGAAGGTATAAATAACCCGGGAAGAAAAACAAAAATGCAAGCAGTTTATATTCTTTTCCCAGTGTTCTTTCTTTGGGTGTAGCTGCTTCTGTCCATCCTTGATCAATTGAAACTGAATCAGCTCTCTTTATTGAAGAGATCCACTTCCATCAGAATACATCTTCAAATAGTATCGTTGTACAACTCACTTTTCAAGGTATTTTAGACATTATTCCCATCACACATCCAAGTTTGACTATATGTTGCTACTCATATATTACATTCCATTTCCTATTTTCTTTGTGCTTGTCCCATACCTAAGATGCATTCTCTAATCACCATCACTTCTTAAAATCTTCCTTCAAACCTTGCCTCAAGTGCTACCTATCATATAATGTATTTCTGGGTCTTCATAACTACTCGTACCTCCTTGTCTTAAGTTAGCCTATATTTTCTTTTCTTTCGCTTTTTTTTTTTTGGCTTTTTGCTGAGACAACTGGGGTTAAATGACTTGCTCAGAGTCGCACAGCTAGGAAGTATGAAATGTCTGAGGTTAAATTTGAACTCAAGTCCTCCTGACTTCAGGGCTGATGCTCTATCCCCTGCACCAACCTAGCTGCCCCTTGTTGTCTTTTTCAAAAATAAATACTACTTCAGCCCTGGACTCAGGCCCATCCCTAGCCCAGGCTCCATCTCTGAATCAGTGACAGGACTGATGGCTTCCAGACCTCTCGTACCAAAGAGGATCTGGAAGGTCCAGAAAAAGTGTGTGGAACCAGGCGGGAGTCCAATGGACAGTCCTAGCATGGTCCTGGCCTGATCCAGACTCAGTCCCAGTCCCTACTCGGACCCCAGCTTCAGCAAGACGGGACCTCTGAAGCAGCAGCAGTGCTGGAGGTTTTTGGACTTCACAGTCCAGGAAAGACTCAGAAGATCTGTGGCAATGGGGTCAGAGTCTAGTGTGCAGTCCCAGCTTAGCCTCCAGTGGCGTCCCCATGGCCAAAACACTAGAGCTTAGGTTACAGTGAGGTAGGGACCTTCCTAACAGCTCCAAGGCAGAAAAGAGGATTTGTGGTCAGATTCCTAGAAGAACAAAACAGCAGTGCAAAACCCCTAAAGCTTGGGGCAGTGCACCCCCTACCCTGGAAACAGAGCCCTGCTTTAACAAAGAAGCAAAAACAGTAATGGGTTAGGAAAATGAGCAGGCAATGAAAAGTGTTTCTGATCATTGACAGTTATGGTAACAGGAAGATCAAAGCACACACTCAGAAGATGATAACAAAGTCAAAGCTCTTACTTCCAGCCTCCAAGAAAAATAAGAATTGGGCTAAGGCTCTAAGAGCTCAAAAGGGACTTTGAAAATCAGGAGAGATAGAGTGAAAAAATGAGAGGTGCAAAAGGAAACACAAAAAGCTTAATGAGTAGAAAAATGCCTTAAAAAGCAAAGTTGGCCAATTGGGAAAGGATGTACAAAAGCTCACTGGGGAAAATAATTCCTTAAAAAATAGAATTGAGCAATTGGAAACAAATGATTTTATGAGAAATCAAGAATACAATAAAGCAAAAGAAATGAAAAAAATAGAAAATAATGTGAAATATCTCATTGAAAAACCACTGACACGGAAAATAGATCAGGAGAGATAATTTAAAAATTATTGTTTTGCTTGAAAGTCATGATCAAAAAAAAAAAAAGAGAGAGAGAGAGAACCTGTTCATCATCTTTCAAGAAATTATCAAGGAAAACTGTCCTGATATTCCAGAACCAGAGGGTAAAATAGAAATTGAAAGAATGCACTGACCACCTCCTGAAAGAGATCCCAAAATGAAAACTTTCAGGAATATTATAGCTAATTCTGCAACTCCTAGATCAAAGAGAAAATATTGCAAGCATTCAAAAGGAAATAATTCAAATATAGTGTAGCCACAGTAAGGGTAATACAAGATTTAGCAGCTTCTACATTAAAAGACTGGAGGGCTTGCAATATGATATTCCAGAGAATATTGGAGCTAGGATTACAACCAAGAATCACCTACCCAGAAAAACTGAGTATAATCCTTCAGAGGAAAAGATGGTCATTCAATTAAACAGGTTTTCAAGCATTCATGATGAAAAGACCAGAGATGAATGAAAAATTTGATTTTTAAATATTTTGGAAAAGCATAATGAAGTAATCAGGAAAGTGATATCATAAAGAACTTAATATGGTTTATTTGTTTACATTCCTACTTAGGAGAATGATATTTGTAACTCATTAGAATGTTCTCATTATTTATGGAAATTAAAAAGAGTATATAGACAGAGGACATGGGTGTAAGCTGAATATGAAGGGATAATATCATTTTTTTAAATAACGAAATTAAGAGGTGAAAAGGAAATGTACTGGGAGAAAGGGAAGAAAAGTTATTTGCCATTAAAAAAAAAAAAAACAGGCAAGAAAGAAGCTTTTACAGTGAAGAGGAAAAGGGGGAGGAGAGGCAATAAATGAACTTTACTCTTATCAGAATTGGCTCAAATAGGAAATAACATACATACTCAATGAGGGTATAGAAATCTATCTTACCTGGCAGAAAAGTAAGAAGGAAGTGAGATATGGGAAGGGGAGATAAGGATGATAAAAGAGAAGGTGTATTGGGGGAGGGAATGATCAGTAGCAGAACACTTTTGAGGAGGGACAGGATGAAAGGAGAGAAGAAATTGGGGCAAAATACAATTAAGCAATAGTAATTACAAAAATGTTTTCAAAGCAAGTTTCTTTGATAAGACCTCATTTGTCAAACACAGAGGAACATAGAGGAAAAAATAAGAGCCATGCCCCAATTGCTAAATGATCAAAAGATATGATCTGTGTCCAAAAGGCTGTAAATTCATGCATATCCTCTGACCTCACAACACCACTCCTGGCCATGCATACCAAGAGATTCAGGGGGAAAAAAGAAGGAAAATGATCTATATATACAAAAATATTCATAGCTGCTCTCTTCTCAGAATAAAAAAAATTAGAAGTTGAAGTTGCCCATCAGTTGGGGAATGGCTCAATAAACTCTGGTTTGTGTTTGTGATGGAATATTATTGTTCTCTAGAAAATAATGGGCAGGACACTCAGGAAAAAAAAAAGCAAAACCCTGCAAAGTCCTCCATGAACAAAGTGAAATATACTGTATAAAAAGCAATAGCAGTGTTTTGGGATGACCAACTGTAAATGATTTTGCTATTCTCACTTATACAATCATTTATGACTACTCTGAAATACTTAAGATGAAAAAATTTTCTCCATAGCCAGAGAAGGAACTGATTGTGTCTGGATACAGTTCTTTCTTTCTATCTCTTTCTTTTTAGTTTAATTTTTCTTGAAGGTTTTTATTTTCATTAGGGTGGAGGATCTATGTTTTCTTTCACAAGTTGACTTTTATGGAAATGTTTTGCATAACTTCACATGTGGATTTTTAATTGTGGGTGGGAATAAGGGAGAGAAACTAGAACTCAAAAATCTTAAAAACAAATGTTTAAAATTGTTTTGAATGTAACTGGAGAAAATATTAAATAAATAAAATTTAAAGTTAAAAAAATAAAATAAATAATGCTTGTATATGCAGATGTTCTTTCTCTGGTGGAATTTAAGATCCTTGAGGTCAGAGACTATTTCATGTTTTGTTTTTCAATGTTCAACAGAATACTTATTATCTAGTAAGCATTTGATAAATTACTGGTTTGATTGACACAATTCAGTATCTCCATGGTATGGAGATCATTGTTTGCTGCAGCCCTTTTGGTGCACAGAGCATGTACATTCGAAGCTTCCTTTATCAGCTGTCCCTCACACAACCTTCTCTAGTGAGCCATGTTTAACTAGGGTCTTACTCCCCAATCTGTTTTCTTTCTCTTCATACATACTCCATGAACACAAGGATCATGGGGATACTATCTCTGTGAGTCTTTCCCAGACTTAATTTTCTCTTTTTTTTAAATGAGGGAATTTTATAAACAAATTAGAGGAACATGATCTAGATATAAAGAATGATATTGTAAACAAATTAGAAGAACATAGGATTGTTTACCTCTCAGATCTGTGGAGAAGGGAGGAATTTGTGTCCAAAGAAGAACTGGAACTCATAATTGAACACCAGATAGATAATTTTGAATATATTAAGTTTAAAAGTTTTTGTATTAACAAAACTAATGCAGACAAGATCAGAAGGGAAGCAATAAACTGGGAAATCATTTTTACATTTAAGGGTTCTGATAAAGGCCTCATTTCTAAAATATATAGAGAATTGAGCCAAATTTATAAGAATCCAAACCATTTTCCAATTGATAAATGGTCAAAGGATATGAACAATTTTCAGATGAAAAAATTTAAACTATTCCTAATCATATGAGAAGGTGCTCTAAATCACTATTGATCAGAGAAATGCAAATTAAGATAACTCTGAGATACCACTACACATCTGTCAGATTGGCTAAGATAACAGGAAAAGACAAGGATGAATGTTGGAGGGGATGTAGGAAAACAGGGACACTGATACATTGTTAATGGAGTTGTGAACAGATACAACCATTCTAGAGAACAATTTGGAACTATGCTCAAAAAGTTATTAAATTGTGCACACCCTTTGATCCAGCAGTGTTACTACTGACTGGGCTTATATCCCAAAGAGATCTTAAAAGAGAGAAAGGGATCCATATGTGCAAAAATGTTTGTGGCAGCCCTATTCGTAGTGGCAAGAAGCTGGAAACTGAGTGGATGCTCATTAATTGGAGAACAGCTAAATAAATTATAGTTTATGAATGTATGGAATACTATTTTTCTATAAGAAATGGCCAACAGAATGATTTCAGAGAGGCCTGGAAAGATTTACATGAACTGATGCTAAGTAAAATGAGCAGAACCAGGAGATCATTGTACACGACAACATCAATATTATACAACAATCAATCCTGATGAATGTGACTCTTTCCAACAATGAGATAACTGAAGCCAGTTCCAATGATCTTGTGAAGAAGAGAGCCATCTGCACCCAGAGAGAGAACTGTGGGAACTGAATGTGGATCACAACATAACATTCTTACTCTTGTTCATTTGCATTTTGTTTTCGTACTCATTTACTTTTTTTGATATGATTTTTCTTGTGCAACAAAAGAATTGTATAAATATGTTTAAACATATTAGATTTAACTTATATTTTAACATGTTTAACATATATTGAATTGTTTGCCATTTAGAGGAGGGGTTGTGGAGAAGGAGGAGAAAATCTGAAACACAAGGCTGTGCAAGGGTCAATGTTGTCAAATTATCCGTGCATATGTTTTAAAAATAAAAAGCTTTATAAAAAATAAAAATAAAATTAGAAAAAATAAAATAAATTGAGGGAATTGCCAATAGACTCATGATGGAGAGAGTCATCCATATCCAGAGAGAGGACTATTTGGACTGAATGTGGATCACAACATAGGATTTTCACCTTTTTGTTGTAGTTGTTTGCTTGCTTGTTTTTTTTTTCTCTCATTTTCCCCTTTTGATATGATTTTTCTTTTTTTTTTTAATTTTTTAATACTTTTTTATTTTTATTTTTTTTAATTTTTTAATAATTTTTTATTGATAGAACGCATGCCAGGGTAATTTTTTACAGCATTATCCCTTGCATTCACTTCTGTTCCGATTTTTCCCCTCCCTCCCTCCACCCCTTCCCCCAGATGGCAAGAGTCCTTTACATGTTGAATGGGTTGCAGTATATCCTAGATACAATATATGTGTGCTGAACCAAACAGTTTTCTTGTTGCACAGGGAGAATTGAATTCAGAAGGTATAAATAACCCGGGAAGAAAAACATAAATGCAAACAGTTTATATTCATTTCCAGTGTTCTTTCTCTGGGTGTAGCTGCTTCTGTCCATCTTTGATCAATTAAGGCTCTCTTTATCAAAGAGGTCCACTTCCATCAGAATACATCCTCAAACAGTATCGTTGTTGAGGTATATAATGATCTCCTGGTTCTGCTCATTTCACTCAGCATCAGTTCATGTAAGTCTCGCCAGTCCTCTCTGTATTCATCCTGCTGGTCGTTCCTTACAGAACAATAATATTCCATAACGTTCATATACCACAATTTACTCAACCATTCTCCAATTGATGGACATCCTTTCATTTTCCAGCTTCTAGCCACTACAAACAGGGCTGCCACAAACATTTTGGCACATACAGATCCCTTTCCTTTCTTTAGTATCTCTTTGGGATATAAGCCCAGTAGAAACACTGCTGGATCAAAGGGTATGCACAGCTTGATAACTTTTTGAGCATAATTCCAAACTGTTCTCCAGAATGGCTGGATGTGTTCACAATTCCACCAACAATGTATCAGTGTCCCTGTTTTGATATGATTTTTCTTGTGCAACATGATATATGTGGAAATATGATTAAAAGAGATGCACATGGTTAACCCGTATTAGATTACTCAGAGAAGGGGGAGTAAGGGAAGAAAAATTTGGAACACAAGGTTTTGCAAGAGTGAATGTTGAAAACTATCTTTGCACATATTTTGAAAAATAAAAAAGCTATTGTTATTAAAATAAATAATAAATAAAAGAGGGTATTGAACTAGATAGCTATAAGGTCACTTCCACTTTGGAATCTTATGCCTACAAATAAGGAAGACAGTAAAAGTTGGCATGAGGGAAAAATATGGAGAATAAAAGATACACGGCCATATTAATTGGCTAGAAAAAAGGTTTTCATCCTTTTTCAGGGGGACCTGTTATCAATCAATAGGATGATGTAGGTATAATTAGAATATTAACTTGTTATATTTCTTGCCACTACCATCTCCTAGAGAAACAAATTCTATTAGATGACTTATCCTACCATTCAATGTTTGTTTTCATATGTCTCAAACTTAATTCTCTCAGGTTGCAAAGGACTCATTTCATTCCACTTCTTGGGAATTCAGTGAGTAAGTCCCTGATCATCATATCATGCTATTCAGGATTTTTTGTTTGTTTGGCAATTGTTGCTCATATTCCATTTCATTTATCTTTTTTGCCTGCTGAAGAACTCTAGTTTTTGACATTTGTTCTGAATCTATTAGAGTCTATTTTTCTTTTCTTAAGGTCTATTAAAATGTAAGCTTCTTGAGAGTCCTAAGAGTAAGAGCTGTAGCAATTTTAATCTTTTTATCTCTAAGTTGTTGTCATTCAATCAGTTTCGATGGTGTCCAACTCTTTATGACTTCATTTGGATTTTTCTTGGCAAAGGTATTGGAATGGTCTGCCACTTTCTTCTCCAGTTTCTTACAAGCAAGAAAACTGAGGCAAAGAGGATCAAGTGACTTGTCCAAAGTGACCTAGCTAATAAGTGTCTGAGGCCAGTTTTGAACTCAGGAAGATGAGTCTTCCTGACTCCAGGTCTGAAACTCTATCCTTTATCACCTTCTGGCTGCCCTTATATCTCTAATATCTTAGCTCAGTGCCATATATATGATAGAGACTCAGTAAATGTTTGTTGAATGATCTACAGACTATAGTGAAAGAATAAACACAACATAGTTTTCTGTTAAAATGGTAAATCAGGTTTTAAATATTTTTTATTAATGCTTTTTAAAAATTGCCACCATTTCTTAAATGGAACCCTCTCTTACAACAAAACAGAGAGGTGTAATTTTTACCTTCTGAATCCAATTCTTCCTGTGCAACAAGAGAACTGTTCAGTTCTGCACACATATTGTACCTAGGATATACTGTGACATATTTAACATGTATAGGACTGCTTGCCATCTGGGGGAGGCGGTGGAGGGAGGGAAGGGAAAAATTGGAACAGAAGTGAGTGCAAGGGATAATGTAAAAAATTATCCAGGCATATGTTTTGTCAATAAAAAGTTATTAAAATAATACTCAGAAAAAAAAAAAAACAGAGAAGCATAATGACTGATGCACTGCACTTGGTGTCAGGAAGACCTGCAATCAAGTCCTATCTCTGAAATTTTCTTAGTTCTGTGATCCTGAGCACTCACCAAATCTCTTTCTCTGTGCTTCAGTTTCTTTAGCTAAACAGAAGAGAATGCCTATGATACCTACTTCAATAGGCTGGTGTGAAGCTTAAAAAAGATAAAGTGCTTTACAAACTTTAATATAAATGTTAACTACTGTTACATTATTGAAGTTAAACAAAACAACTGACACATTGACTTTGTGAACAATATAGACCTCAGTCCACACCTGTTGAAACTATATCTCTGTGAGAGGAAAGAGATATATTTCATTAACAGTTCTTTGGCATCGTAAACTAGCTTTTTCATTATTTTCAGTCATGATGTCTTTTACAGTTGTTGTCATTTATGTTGTTATGGTCATTGTGTATAATGTCCTCTTGGTTCAATTTATTTTGATCATATCAGTTCTTTAAAATCTTTCTAAGTTTCTCTGAATTTTTCATATCTATTATTTCTTAAATATACTGTTCCACTTTATTCACATATCACAATTTGTTCTACTACTCCACAATGAATAGGTACTTATCTCATTTCCAGTTTGTCACTACAAAAAGTGCTGCTATCCTTTCTGTCCTTATCTCCTTGAGGTATATACCCAATAATAAAATTATTGGGTCAAAAAGTAATAACTTTTGAATAATTTGAATAATTCCAAATAAAATCCAAATTCTTTGAATTCACTCATTTAAAGGTATTATCTAAAAATAACCATTACTGGGTTTGAGGCCAGATATACCTTCCATTTTATTTTAATAGATTGATTTCCTGGTTTATAAATGAGTGTCTTATGCATCAGTCTTCCAGTATTTGACCACCATTATAGGAACTGACAAAAGTAAGTTTCAAAAATGGACTATAGGCCATGGTGGTATTCCACCAATTCCACTACAACTAAGGTAGAAGCCAATTTTTGGTAGACACACTACCCTATCTTACCCTTTTCCCTTCCTTCCTTCCTTTCTCTCTTTCTTCCTCTGTTCCTTTTTTCCTTCCTGTTAGTTTTATCCCATCAAATGAATACCATTCTGATGTAGCACCTAAGAGCGCTATATGGTCAGCATGAAAAAATTGGGACATGTACAGTAATTCTCATCATATCTTCCATTTTAGGACAGTATAATTCAATTCAAAAGATAGATAACACAAGCACCTCTTCAGCAATGATGCCTGGGCTTATTAGCAGTTTTAAAAATTCTCATCCCCAGGTGCATAAGAAAATCCTAAAAATGCACTGGAAGCCCCAGAGCTGCTGGCTGTTAAATCCGGTGTGCGTCCAATAGAACTGGAAATTGTTTCCTTAGTGAATTCTGGATCGAAGTGTCTTAAATCAGCAGGCCCCACCTGTGGAGAAAAGTATGAAAGATAAAATGGAATGTGAAGGTTAGTATATGTTTTAGCTAAAGGGATTCTTGAGCTGAGGTCTGTGAGCAAGAGACAGATAATGAATTCTGATAACTTGTTTCCCATATTAGTTTCCTTTATAATCCTATGTATTTAAAAATATTATTCTGAGAAAGGGATTAGCCTGCCAAAATGATGAGGACAGAAAATAAAATTTAAAATCTCTGCTTTTGAATAAGCCTGCTCTCAACTAATATGGAAATATGTTTTACATGAGTGCAAATATATATTACTTATATTAAGTTACTTACCATCTTAGGGAACAGAAAGGAAAAGGAAGGAGAAAGGGAGAAAATTTGAAACTCAAAATTTTATATTAAAATGTTTAAAACTGTCTTTATATATAATTGGAAAAAATAAAATACATTAAAAAAATATTCTTCCTTTCTCACAGCCAGATACCTGATTCATAAAGTTAGAAATAGCTATAATATCCAAGCATCTATGGCCCACTTATGTACTATCTTGTCACAACTTTCCAATTAGATTACCATTTGACCTGTTTTCACATCAACTTTCAACATGGCTAATAATTAAGTTTTCAGAGCAATGGAGAAAGGAGAAAGAAAAGAAGGCAGATGAGAAGTAATAAAAACCAAAGTCTATGCTCCACTTTGGGTTAGGAAGCAGAGGGGCAGAGAGAGAAGCTTAAGCAAGTGGTATTTATGCTTTTGAACCAAATTAATTACAGTGATGAAGAGTAACTGAGCAAATAATGATCCATTCTCTTACCACATTTGGGTTGAAAGGAGGAGTAAGTCTCTTATGGTATAAGTCATCCCAGTTTATTGGGCTGAAGAAGACATGATTCTTTATCTCAAGCTGCAAGAAGAAAATATTGTTTTAGAGAAAAATGTTACATATATTAGAGCTGCTACTATTCTAAGAATTCTTGATCTACCCTGCAACTTTGGAAATGAGACTATCCACTTTTCACTATGGTGAGTATGAGAGAGTAGACAGAGAATGTTGGTCTTGGAATTAGGAAGATGAGGTTTTAAATCCTATTTCTGATACTTCCTAGCTGTGTGACCCTTGGGGAGTCATCAAACCTCCCTCACCTTCAGATTTCTCTTCTGTAAAATGGGAATAAGTCCAGGAAGTTCCTCTCATAGAGATAATGTCTATATTGCCCTTCAGACAATATAAAGCACTTTATAAATATGGGGTAATATATTTATTTTAGAAGCCCTGAAATATCTTTTTAACTTAAGTAGTTTTCCTAGGTCACAAGAGATAATTAAAAATATTTCTATTGTAATTGGCATTCTTCTCTACCACCTTTATTAATACTAATTACTATTATTGCTATTATATGTAATAAAGTGGCACAGAGCAGGGGAGTTTGAAGCAAGGAAGATCTGAGTTCAAATTCACCTTCAAAACAATGACCAGCTCTATTGAGCTCCTAAAGAGATCATAAAAGAGGGAAAAAGGACCCTCATGCAAAAAGGTTTGTAGCAACCATTTTTGTAGTGCAAGGAAGTGGAAATTGAAAGGATGCCCATCAGTTAGGGAATGATTGAATAAGAATAAGAATGTTCTTTTTAAATGATGAGCTGGCTGATTTCTGAAAAGCCTAGAAAGACAAGAATTGACGTTAAGTGAAGTGAATAGGACCAAGAGAAAAACAAGATTATGTCATGATCAGTTGTGATGGACTTGGCTCTTTTCAATAATAAGATGACTCAAAGCAATTCTAATAGACTAGTGATGGAAAGTGCCATCTGCATACAGAGAGAGAACTAAAGAGCTCAAACATGGATCAAAACATAGTATTTTCACCTTTTTGTTGTTGCTTGTTTGCTTGTTTTTTTTTTTTTCTCATGTTTTTTTTCCCTGTTTGGATTTGATTTTTCTTATACATTATGACAAATATGGAAATATGTTTAGAAGAACTGCACACGTTTAACCTTTGCTTACTGTCTTGGGGAGGAAGGCAAGAAAGAGGTAGAAAAATTTGGAACACAAGATTTTGCAAAGATGAATGTTGAAAACTATCTTTGCATATATTTGGAAAAATAAAATACTATCATTTAAATAAATAAATTATTTACCTAAAAAATTGACTAGCCATATGAATCTAGGCAACATATTCAACTTCTCTTATTCTTTTCCCTCAAATGAGGCTTATAATAGAATCTAACTCACAGAGTTGTAAGGATAAAGTGATATAATATATGTAAAATATTTTGCAAACTCTAAAATGCTATATAAATGATAATTATTATTAATACCATTAACTGACATTTATATAGCATTTAAAGATACATGAAGCGCTTATATATATTATTTCATTTGATTCTCAATAATCCTTTGAAGTAGGTGTTACAGTGAATATTATCCCTATTTTACAGAAGAATCTTGATAATTGGCAATTCTCATAGATGTTGAAAAATGCAACTAATTGGCCCAAATCTTCCTACAAGGGAAATGTCCTGCATCTATTGGTGAAGAAAAAAAGAGAGTGTGAAAACCCAGACTAAGATCTTAGAACTTAGATCTAAGAGATCTAAGAATTAAATTTGAATCTCAGATGCACATTCAAATGGGCAGCTAAGTGTCCCAGTGGATAAAGTGCAGCAGAGCCTGGAGTCAGGAAGTTTCATCTTCCTGAGTCCAAATCTGATCTCAGACACTTACTAGCTGCGATGATGGGCAAGTCACTTAACCTTGTTTGCCTCAGTTTCCCCATCAGTAAAATGATCTGAAGAAGAAAACGGCAAACTACTCCAGTATCTTTGCTAAGAAAATCTCATATCGAGTCACAAAGAAATGGACATGACTAAACAACAACATATTCAAATTTTGACCTTCAAGAATGATCCTCTTCCTACCCATCTCCCACTCAATCCTTCAATCAATACAAGTGTCAGTGCCCTGTGTCAGTCTTAAAGAAGTTTCCTGTCATTATACAGAGCCATAGATTGAGAGGCAGAAAGGACCTCAGAGTTTATCTAGTCCAATCCATGATTATATTAGTTGAGGAAAATAAGGCTCAAACCTTCTCAAGATCAATCAAGTAGTAAGTGATAAAGGCAAGTCCACTGACCCTAGCGCCAATACTCTTTCTATTTCATCCTGCTGCTTCTCATGTGATTGTATTTATACTATTTTATATAGCTGGTTCTGAAAGAATATGACTTATTCTCTCTTCTAGGAAAACATTTGATCTAATACAAAGAACAAAATTGGCTTTAGATTATTGAAATACAGTTTCCTGACTTTGGAAGTGAATGGACTTAGAATATAAGCAGGAAAGCTTAGATTAGAAATTAGGAATAACATCTGAATTTGGGTTGGCCATCTCTTCTTTGTCAGGTGGAATGGAAAAAGCTGTCATTCAAAGATGATGTGATATTTAACCTCTATTGGATTATTTGCTGTCTAGGGGAGGGGGGAGAACAGTTTGGAACACAAGGTTTTGCAAGACCAAATGTTGAACCCTTTTTATAGTGGCTAGAAATTGGAAATTGAATGGATGTCCATCAATTGGAGAATGGCTGAATAAATTATGGTATATGAATGTTATGGAATATTATTGTTCTGTAAGAAATGATCAACAGGATAATTTCAGGGAGTCCTGGAGAGACTTACATGAACTGATGCTGAGTGAAACGAGGAGATCGTTATATACGTCAACAACAATACTATATGATGATCAATTCTGAGGAACGTGGCTCTCTTCAACAATGAGATGATTCAAACCAGTTCCAATTGTTCAGTAATGAATAGAGCTATCTACACCCAGAGAGAGGACTATGGGAACTGAGTGTTGATCACATCATAGCATTTTCACTCCTGTTATTGTATGCTTGCATTTTTGTTTTCTTCTCAGGTTATTTTTACCTTATTTCTAAATCTGATTTTTCTTGTACAGCAAGATAACTGTATGGATATATATATACATATGTTGCAAATAACATATACTTTAATATATTGAACATGTATTGGTCTACCTGCCATCTAGGGGAGGGAGTGGGAGGAAGGAGGGAGAAAATTGGAACAGAAGATTTTGCAAAGATTAATGCTGAAAAAATTACCTATGCATGTCTTGTAAATAAAAAGATATAATAAAATAAAAGAAAAAAGAAGAAGAAGAAGATTGAATGTTGAAAGCTAACTTTGCAGGTATTTTGAAAAAGAAAAAGTTATTATTATTAAAATAAATAAATGAAAAACAAAAAACAAAACAAAAAACAAAAAACAAAGTTGATGTGAGCAGAGAGAGGAACACAGACTAGCCGAGCTGTCAAAGTCCCAGTCCTAGATATTAGGCATCTTTTTAAATCATAGTCTTTGATGAAGTTAGATCTCCCTCATTTTAAAAACGCTTCTGTTCTCCAGGTTAATAAACCACTAGAAACAAGGGGTGGGAAAGGGCAGAAGAGAACCTCAGAAACCTATCACATACAAAGTCTTCTTTGGCACCCAGTCTTTTCTTCTGGTCTTTTTGGAGAAGACCATGCAGAAGGTCACAGGCTGCCACTGTCTTGCCTCCTTGGATCTGGAGAGGCTTGTGAAGGATGTTCTCATACATTTCAGAAACATCTCGACTATAAAAAGGTGGCTGCCAAATAGAGAAAGAAAGAAGAGACGTTAGTTATCCATCATAGATCAAAGACAAATCAAAAGTAAACACAATTTTTCCCCCCAGAAAATCTAGCACTTGAGATTTTTACTTCAGAAAAAAAAACCTGGACAATATCCCTTCTAAATACAGCATAGACCCACAAATCATATCCTAGAAAATAAGATAGACTGAATACTTTGTATACCCTACAGTAAAGAGAACTCTGGAGTAAAGTACTTTACTCCAGAGTTGGAAGGGATGTCAAAGGTATCTTATCCAACTTATACCCAAATAAATCCTAGCATGAATATGTCCAGTATATTATCTAACACTGTTATCTAACACTGGCTTGAAAACTTCCAATGAGAGAGAACCTCCTGCTTCCTAAGGCATCCCAGGAAATTTTTCCTTGCAATAAGAATGTCTATCTTTCTGAGATTCCTTCAATTGCTCTTAGATCTGCCCTGTGGGGTCAAGCAAAACAAGATCTACCCTATGGGATCAAGTCTAACTCCTATTTCATATCACAGATTTTAAAATACTTTTGTGTGTAAATTTTTTATTCATTTTAAACTTAAATAAAAAAGAAGAAAAGAAAAAAAGAATATTTCCATATACAGCAGAATTGAGAGGATTCAATATAAAACAATAAATTTCCATTTCAAGAAAATCTATGCAATAAATACTACACAATGTTTTCAAAGCTATTCAGCTTTTCTAGTTTTCTCTTAGATTTTCTTTTGTTCTGTGCTGTGCACTTTTTACTTTAATTTTTTCCCTCTCTTCCCTACCACCCTCCTTGCTTTAAAAATATTTTAAGATGGTAATCATGTTCTCACCATCAAATCATCTCTTCTCCAGGCTAAACATACCCAGTTTCTTTAATAGATCTTCATAAGACATGACTTTGAAGATCTTCACTCTCTTAATTACTTTTCTTGAGATGGTCTACTGAAATATGATCCCAATAAAATACAATACTGGTCGGGACAGAGCACAGCAGATCCACCACTAACTTGGTCCTGGAATATGATTCTCTTAATATAGCTTAAAATGATCATTTCTTGCACAATTAGAAAAGAAAAAATTAATCTTGCTATGTTCCAGAATAGAGATTCCCAAGCTGGGGTATCTCCAGAGATGACATAGAATGTTTGGTAAATTATTATATTATCTATAGAAATTAATGTTTCATTTCTTATATGCCTTTGTATTATAAACGCTATAATTTATTTTTCTCCTATTGAATAAGGAATATTACTAAAAGCTAGGGGAACTTGGGACCAAAATAAGAGCTGGAAATTTCCAGTTTAATGAGATTGCTTTTGTGAGAGGTTTTTGGATATCCCAAGAAATCTTTATACAAAGAAAAACCATTCATGAGTTTGCTACTTTCTCCTATAGTTTTATTCTCTCTTCTCATTCCCAATGCTTTCCTATCTGTCACCACATCTTCTAACTTTTTCTCTTTTTTTAGTTTCTTCACTCCATATAACCTTTTTCCTTTTTTGGCCTTTACCCTCTTAATCTAACTTTATTATATCTTAGCCTATAAGTCATTTTCCCCTTTCAATATCATATTTTTGAAATACATGTAAAGATAGTTTTCAACATTCATTTTTTCAAGACTTGGTATTCCAAATTTTTTCTCTCCCTCCTCTACTTCCCCCCTCCCCAAAACAGTAAGTAATATGATACAAGTTAAATATGTTCAACCCCTTTAAACATATTTCCATATTTGTCACACGATGCAAGAAAAATCAGACCAAAAGGGAGAAACCACAGGAAATAAAAAGCAAACACAAAAATGATGAAAATATTGTGCTCTGAGCCACATTCAGTCTCCATAGTTCTCTCTGTGTATGCAGATGGCTAGCCTATAAGTTCTAAAGGAGGAATGATTAATTTGGTTAGCTAAATTCTCTTACAAATTATTTAACAGGACTAAAAAGTAAATTCACTAATATTGAGGTTAATATCAATTGAATATTATAATGTTCTAATACTTACCAAGCCACAGAGCATCTCATAAAGAACAGCCCCCAAACACCACCAGTCTACTGTTCGGTCATAAGGTTGTTTTCTCAATACTTCAGGAGCCAAATACTGTTGGAAAAATAATATGGAAGAACTCTGATCAATACTATAATCAATATTAATTCTAGAAAATTGATAATAAACAATGCTATCCATCTTCTCTCAAAGAGATAATTGATTCAGATTGTAATAATAGATATATTTGTGGATGTAAGTAAAGTGGGGATTTATTTTTCTTATGCATATTTGCTTAAAAGGATTCTGTTTTTCTTTTTATTTTCTTTTATATGGAAAGGAGAGAAAAATAAATGCTCACTAATTGAAAAATAAAATGAAACTTTAAGCAAGTATTTCAAGCCATATGAAACTGCATGCAAAAAGGATTTTTCTAGTGCTGGTTGGCTTTGTGATCAAAGGTAAATAATTTCCTTTTTTAAAATAATTGATTTCATTTTCCCCCAATTAAATATAAAAACAATTTTTAATTTTTTCTTTTAAATTTGAGTTACAAATTCTATTCCTTTTTCCCTCCTTTCTCCTCTCCCTGAGACAGTAAACAATCTGATATGGTTATAATATAAAACATTTCCTTATTAATCATTATGTACAAGAAGAAGGAGGAAAGAAGGAAGGAAGGAAGGAAGGAAGGGAGGGAGGGAAGAAGGGAAGGAAGGAAGAAAAAGAGGAAAGAAATAAGGAAAGAAAAATAGTATGCTTCAGTCTATATTTAGTCAAAATCAGTTCTTTCTCTGTATTTGGGTAGCATTTTTCATCATGAATCCTTTGAGATTGCCTTGAATTATTGTATTTCTGAGAATAGCTTAGTCATACCATATTGCTATTGTATAATGCTGCCCTGGCTATGTACACTTTACTTTGTATCAGTTCATATAAGTCCAGGTTTTTCTGAAAGCATCCTGTTTAAAGGGCAAATAATTTTTTAAATAACTTTTTATTGATAGAACCCATGCCAGGGTAATTTTTTACAGCATTATCCCTTGCATTCACTTCTGTTCCAATTTTTCTCCTCCCTCTCTCCAACCCCTCCCCCAGATGGCAAGCAGTCCTTTACATGTTGAATAGGTTACAGTATATCCTAGATACAATATAAGTGTGCAGAACCGAACAGTTCTCTTGTTGCACAGGGAGAATTGAATTCAGAAGCTATAAATAACCTGGGAAGAAAAACAAAAATGCAAAAAGTTTATATTCATTTCCCAATGTTCTTCTTTGGGTGTAGCTGCTTCTGTCCATCTTTGATCAGTTAAAATGAATTAGCTCTCTTTATCGAAGAGAACCACTTCCATCAGAATACATCCTCAAATAGTATCATTGTTGAGGTACATAATGATCTCCTGGTTCTGCTCATTTCATTTAGCATCAGTTCATGTAAGTCTCGCCAGTCCTCTCTGTATTCATTCTGCTGGTCATTTCTTACAGAACAATAATATTCTACAACGTTCATATACCACAATTTACTCAACCATTCTCCAATTGATGGGTATCCATTCATTTTCCAGCTTCTAGCCACTACAAACAGAGCTGCCACAAACATTTTGGCACATACAGGTCCCTTTTAAAGGGCAAATAATTTAACCTCATTTTGCACATCTGTAAGATGTGAAGGTTGAGCTACATTTAGTTCAATAAACTCTAATAAATATTAAGCACCATCTTTTTCCAAGGCCCAATGTCAAGAGAAGGTATGCAAAGATGAAATAAGATGCAGTTCCTGACCTCAAGAAATGTGTGGTCTAGTAGGGAAGATAATGCAAATAAATTAGTGACAGAAACTTGAAACAAATGTAAAATTTGAGTTTGATACTACAAATTAAATGATTGATTTCTTTTAATCATTTATTCAACTAACATTTCATGGCTGAAGAAATTAAAACTCAGAGATAAGTGATTTGTTAAAAATCACACAAAGGGTCAGTAAAAAAATGGGACTAGGACTCAGGTCCCCTGACTTCTGATCCTAGGTTCATTGACTAGGCAATTGCCTCATATAGTAAACTGCTTCGTATAACTCTAACAACGAACACATTCAAGATTATGCATTTCCTCTTTCCTGAACTGCATCACCATTCCCTTTCAGCAGGTGCCACCAGCACAATGTTAAGGTGACCAGTTCTCCCCCCAATCTAATAAGTCCTGAGCTGTCAAAGGGGAATTCTGTAATCAAAACATTTTTTAAATGATAATAACAATGTGCTTCTTTTATCTATTGTGACAAAATAAGATATTAATGTGATATAATACTGCTGTGCTATGAAAAATGATGAAGGGAAAAAAGAAAAAGAAAAAAAAAAACAATGAAGGGCATGGTTTTAAAGAAATCTGAAAAGATTTGCATGAACTGATGCAAAATGAAGTGAATGGAATTAGGAGAACCATTTATATGATAACAACAATACAGTAAAGATGAATAATTCTGAAAGACTAAGTAATTCTGATCAATACAATAACCAACTATAATTTCAGAGGACTTAAGATGAAGCATACTTCCCACCTTCAGAAAGAGGAGTAATGGACTCAGAATGCAGATTGAAGCATATATATTTTTTAAATTATTTATAAAATATATTTATAAGGGAGGGGACAAGAGAAGAAGTGAGAGGGAGAGAATACAGAGGGAGAGAATACAGACCTGAAAATAGAATAAAACAATTTCAAAAGAATAAAAAATATCGTGACAAAAGATGAAAAGTCCTTGTTTTATTTCTACTATTTTAATATGTATGAAGAAAGGAAACCTCAGAGCTAAAAAGGACCAGAGAGTTGCTTATTTTGATAAATGCTAGAGCTAAAAATAAGTACCAGAAGATATCAGAAAATTCTTTGAGGGCAAGGATTGTTTCTTTATTGTCTTCATAATTCCACTACCTACGTAGTACTTAGAACATAGTAGGTGTTCACTAACTTTGCTGATTTACAAGCTAAGTCAGTCCCAATCAATCTGGCCATGGAAGAGGTAAGAGGGATAGCTTGGGAAAATCACCAAGATAACATGAAAGTGGGGAAATTACAAAAATGAAGGAGAATAAGGCCATTTTCATACTGGAAAATTCACCATATGTATTAAGTAATTTTGATACATAGAAATATTGCTAACATTGAAAATTTCTCAGAGCAGCCCCATTGCCATCATACTGGAGTTTTGTGAAACATAGTTTTGGAAGTATTTATCTAGTTTATGCCTTTTGCTATACAAATGAAAATTTAAAAGTTTACCATAAATGAAGTAATTTGCCCAAGATCATCCAGCTAGACAATGGTAGAATGGTGTCCTGACTCCCTGGGCATTTCTCTTTCCATTACATTTACCTGCTTCATGATATAAAAGCAATTGTTTTCATTGAATTTGAATAGTTATCCACAAAAAAGTCATTACGACAGTATAGAGAGGACAGAATGTTGTACTTCAAATCAGGAAGGCCTAGGTTCCAATATGCCCATGATATTCATTAGCTATCATTGTCTCATTATAGATCAAATTTATACAAGTACCTGACCTTCCTTTCAGTAGGAAAATTACAATCTTTCTGTAACTTAGGAGAGCATCTTAGTGAATTGTATGAAATTCAGAGAAGTTACCTCTTTTTTTTCATTTGTATAAATGAAGGGTATATATCCACCTGTCATATATATATATATATCTATCCACCTCTCATATATATATATACATATATATACACATATATATATACATATATATATGTATATGTACATATATATATATATATATATATATCACATTCACAACTTAGAAATGTGGAGAAGGTTCAGAGCAGTACCATAAGGGATGATTGAAGGTTGTGAAATAAGATAAGATGAAAAGAAAAGACATTATTTAATGAAAAAAAGAGAAAGCTGGGGAGTGATCCAAGCATAAGAAGGATCACTATGCTGATAAAAATCAATCATTTTTCAACTCCATTGTCACATAAAATAAATTAACGTTTATTGGTGCAATTTCATCCAAAGCCCAAAGATAGATAAAGAGGAAACAAATTTGAACTACAACCTGAAAAACCCAGGATAGATAAAAAGGAAAAATATTTCTAAGAAACTTTTAGAGAAGAAAGCTTCTTAAAGAACTTTGAGAAACTTCTTTCTCAGGATAGTTTTTCAAAAGAGAAGAGTCTTATCTGACTAGGATAGTTTAAAGAAATATTTACTAAAGTAAGAACAATAGACTAGATGACCTTTCCAGATTCTTTCTTGGTCCTCAAACCAAATGGAAGATGTTTTGGGGATGATTTTCGTTGAATTTTTGTTTCCTACATAACTTCTGTTTTGTTTTGGTTTTGGTTTTGCTGAGGCAACCGGGGTTAAGTGACTTGCCCAGGATCACACAGCTAGGAAGTAGTAAGTTTTTAAGGTGGAATTTGAACTCAGGTCTTCCTGACTTCAGGGCCAGCACTCTATCCACCACACCATCTATCTGCTCCCCCCCCCTTTTTTGCTTGTTTTTGTTTTTGTTTTTGTTTTTCTATGTAAATTTCAAAGGAAATATCAGTGCCATAGAAATAACTTTCTTTCCATTCCCATTAGAAACTGAGTATTAATTGGTTTTTGTACCCCCCAGTTAAAATTCCCCTCTACAATCTGTACATATTTGCAGAAATATTTCCTGAAGTCATTATTTTGATCATGTCTTTTCTCTGCTGAAAAATCTTAGTGATTTGTACTGCCTACAGGATAAAGCCCTCTTTCCTTAATCTAGAATTCAAAGCTCTCTTGAATCTAAATCAGACAAATTTTCCAGCCTTAATTCAATATATATTAATAAATGTCTGATAAATGATTGGAAGGATGGATGTATAAATGAATGAATAAATAAAAGAATTGTAGGCACTGGCCAAATTAGATTTGTGATTATAAATTTTATTAAATTATAAGTATTGTGATTATTTTATAGTATCTAATTTGTTATTTCTATGACATATATTTAAATATCAAAGAGAAAAATTTGTATTTAATCCCAGAGAAAATAGCAAGCCACTAATACTTACTGAACATTTGTGGAACGTTGGGCTGTGGGAGAATTCAAATGTTAAGGTAAAAACTATAAGCACCCCATCAGGTTTTTATTCATTCCATTCTCTTTCCTTAGAACATCCTCTCCTTATCACTATCCAAATTTTGACTCCAAGTTCTAGCTGAAATGTGTACTTCTTTTTTGAGGAATAAAGGGGAGGTAATTAGAGTTAAGTGACTTACTCAGGGTCACACAGCTAGTAATTTGAACTCAGATCTTCCTGATTTCATGGCAGGTACTTTATTCACTGTGCCATCTAGATGTCCCAGTTCTGTTTCCTTACATCTTATCTGATTACACCAACTCCTTTCCTGATGTATCTATACCACTTTTATGTAAATGATCACAGACTATCTTATCTTAGCTTAGATCTTCAGATATCTGAACTACTTCACATAGCTTCTCCACTAGATTGCAGGCAACCTGAGAGAAGGCAATGAAATTTATCTTTGTACTTCCCACAATTCCCTGCACATATTACCTTCAATAAATATCTCTTAAATAAATGATAATTATATCAGAGAAATATAAGTATCCTTGTAAGAACCACTGATTGAATGTGATTTGAACACTACATGGGAAATATAGAGCAGCGTCAGAAGTAAGGGAAAATTGGATGAATCACCTTCCTACTGAACCAGATTGAGTTTCTATGCATAAATAATGCTTTTCTTCAATCATAGAGGGAAATGGCTATTACAGGGAAGGACAGCCTGGCTCTTTGTGGGGGCAAAGAAAAGCCATAAATAGGGAACAAGAGAAAAACAACCATTGTGTCACCACTCCAGTCCTCCTCAACTTCCCACCTCCCCAAATTGGGGCTCCTCCCTCTGGATTCTGATAGCCGAGTTTTCACTTTATTTAGCTTACAACCATGCCCTTAGAACAATGGTTCTCAAACTTTTGTTTTAAGTATCTTTATCCTATTAAAAATTATTGAGGATCTCTCCAAAGTATTTTTGTTTATCTGGATTATATTTATAGACATTTACCATATTGGAAATAAAAACTATTTTTGAATTTGTACACCCTCTAAAAGGATTTTAGAGATCCCCAGGATTCTCTAGACAATACATTGAGAACCACTGCCTTAGAACTATGCCCTCCCTAGCCAGTTCCAAACCATGCTACCATCATGCAGGTGTTCCTCATCTCTACCTTCCCTCTTTCTAATACTACCTCCTTTTGATGTATTGTTTTCTCCTATTAGAGCTTAAGTTCAGGAACTGTCTGTTTTACTTGTAAATTGTAACCCTAATTTTTGGCATATATTAAGCACTAAACAAATATTTTCATTCATTTTAGATCTGGAAAGGATTTTTTAAGATCACTCCAACCTTCCCATTTTACAGATGAGGAAACTGAGGTTCAAAGAGGCTAAGTGGTTTGCCTCTGGTTTTATAGCCAATTAATGGCAGATGTAGCCTAAAATTCTGATCTAATTTAGCTCTCAGTATTCTTTCTACCATCTCTGTCTGTTGAGGCTATTAATAGTAAACCTATCCATTTTATTAAAGAAGATAGAGAAATTTAAAAAGAGGGACGAGAAAGAAAATAAAAAAGAAGTGCTAGAATCCTTACAAGGTGTTAAGTCACTAGAATTGGTAGAAACAATACTTATGTTTACACCTTTGAGAGTTCACACATGAGCTCACACATTAGTTCACAAGTTTGGGAAATTTCAGGGTTCAGTATGATTCACAAGTTTACACCTCTCACAATCCCACTCTCTCAGAGGAGGAGTCAACCTTTGGATTCACACCTTTAAGAGATCATATATAAGAAGCTTTTAGAGCTTCAGTCAAGGGACTTGAAAAGATTGAGAAGTGAGAGGTGAGTGGAAGAGAAGAGTAGAACCAAGATTCAGAGAGAGCTGGAGGCTGAAGCTGGCAGACAAGCTGCAAGAGCTCTTGGAACCAAGGAGGGAGGTAGGCCTCTAAGAAAACTAACCGGGCTATTTTGAAGGAGACAATAAAGGATTTAAACTTTTAACACCTGGTTGCATTTGAGGTGATTATTACTTGGAACTGAAACTAAGACTGCCTCCAGAAAACCTTCCCAAGAAATCTGCTCCCAGAGAGAACCATCATATTTTAGAGAAAAGAAAAAGGACACCACAAAGAAGTCATTGGGTTAGTAAATCCATAATCTCATAATTCCTGTACTATTCTCCATAGATAACAATCCATCATTTCCCAAATATTGGGACAGAAAGAGATGAGATGCAATTTAATTAGTGAGCAAACTAAATAGATCTCCCAAATTGACTCTGATATCCACAGAACAATCTCTCAGATTAGAGATTAATTCCATTTAGTGCTATATCTCAACAAGATAGTAATCGAATGTTTTGGGAACTATCCTAAACAACATGAGATGACAAAATAAAAGGAAATCACTTGGAGATGCTATGGTAAACTCACATTTCCTGTTCCCTAGCAACAATTTTGCTAGAAGATTCCCTGCAACTGGAAATTGAGTGGTTGCCCATCAGTTGAATAAATTATGGTATATGAATATAATGGAATATTATTGTTCTATAAGAAAGGGTGAGCAGGCTGATTTCAGAAAATCCTGGAAAGACTTAACATTAATTGATGCTAAGTGAAGTGAGCAAAACCAAAAGAACATTGTACACAGCAACAATAAGATTATATGATAATCAACTGTGATGAACTTGACTCTAACAATGAGGTGATTCAAGGCAAATCTGACAGATTTGTAATGCCTTACACATCCAGAGAGCTGGAGACTGAATGTAGATCAAAGCATAATATTTTCACCTTTTTGTTGTTGTTGCCTTACTTGACTTTTTTCTTCCTGATATTTTTCCCTTTTATATGATTTTTCTTTCACAACATCACAAATATGGAAATATGTTTAGAAGAATAGCATGTTTAACTTATATTGGATTACTTGCTATCTTGAAGAGAAGGGAAGGATAAAGGGAGAAAAATTTGGAACACAAGGTTTTGCAAAGGTGAATGTTGAAAACAATCTTTGCATGTATTTGAAAAAATAAAAATATTATTAAATTTTTTAAAAAGAGCACCACTGTGACTTTAATTATAGAAAAATCCTAATGTCAATATGGATCAGATAATCTTATTTTACAGAAACATCCAGTAATGGTGAGACTTGGAAGAGACTTGGAATTTATAATATTACTAATGATAAATTACTACCACTTAAAACTAGCAATTATTAACATTTAAAGTCTTAAGGAAAAGCTACTTTAAACCCAGTTAAAGAAAAAATCCTTTTCTGTTTAATGTTCACAAGGTTCATCATTAGCCAGGTCTTTCTGGGTTAATGTCAATTTTTATCCAGTTAAGGCTGCAATTTGAAGTTGAACTTTAGCTACTAACACTGCAAGTGATCAACTACTATTCCAATAACTTTCAGAATTATACCCTTGCAGATGATTAAGGAGACTCAGCAATAACTCATTTTATACCTCAGGAGTGCCACAGAAAGTGGATGTGGTTTCTTCTGGTTCCATTCCTTCTTTACAAAGTCCAAAATCAGTCAACACAACATGACCCTAAAGAGAAACAGAAAAGAAAAAACTAGAAAGTTGTATTCTAAATGGATGAAATGTCTTTTGCAGTACAATATTCCTATATCTCAACCCAAGAATCACAGTCTTCTCTACAAAGCCTTTCCTGATGTCTACCTCCAGCTACCAGTGCCCTCTCCCTTTTAAAAATACTTTATATCTGTTTGTATCTATTTGTTACATCTCCCTATACAATGTACGTATCTTAGGATATCATAGAATAGGAGTTGTTTCACTATTGGCTTTGTATCCCAAATGCAGGCATTTTAATCAGTGGTGGTTGATTTGAATGGCATTGCTAAGGCTTGTGTTTACTGGCATTATCATCCTAGCTAACATTTACAAGATACATACCAAGTGGTAAGTGTTTTACAATTATCATCCAATTTGGTCCTCCAATAATCCTGGTAAGTAAGTTCTGATAAAAAAAATTTTTTTAAAACAAATTTTACATTTTACAAATTTGTAAATTTTACAAATGAGAAAACTGAGAATGATAGAATTTAAGTGACTTGCCCAGAGTCACACAAGTAGAAAGTGCCTGAGTCAGATTTAAACTCAGGTCCTCCTAACTTCGAGTCCAGCCCTCAAACCACTGAATCATTTAGCTGATTTGTAGACTATGTATGGCAGTCTTTAAGAAGTCATCTCACCAAGTCTTGAGTCTTAACATTAATAGGTGCCTAATAAAAATTTTTAAAGTATTTTAAAAAGTGTCCCCAGGATGGTAGAGCTTGGGGTAGGAGAGTGTGAGTTCTGACTCTGTTCCCTCTGTGAATTCTGACTCTGTTCCCTCTGTGAGTTGAAGCAAAATCAATCCTTTTAAGAATATGTCAATGAAAGAGCCTTTGTTCTTAATTCCTAATCCCCATGTCAGTATTGGGAGCCTGTCTTCCTTGTTCTCCCTAGTTTCCAGATAACAAGTCATTCTTCTATTGTAACTTCCCTCCCCCATTCCACACCAATCTCACCTCCACCCAAATACACACACACACACACACACACACACACACACACACACACACTCATACAGACCTGGCAATCCAAGAGTATGTTCTCAGGTTTCAAATCCCTGTAGAAGATGAAAAAGAAAAATTTTGTATATTCACCAAGTTCACCTAAATTCCCTTATAAACTATGTTTCTTGAGAATAGGAACTATGTCATTTGCTACCTTTGTATCTCCAATGTCTTTTGAAAAAGTTACATAATAAATGCTTTTAAATATTGAATTAAGAAAAATACAGCCAGAATAATGGGGGAAGGGAACCATAGAGTGAATCATGATTCTGTACTCTGTGCAATCTTTAGCAAATCATTTAGCCTCTGAGTTCAAATTTCCTTAATGGCAAAATTAGAAAATAGTACTTTGTAAATATCTCCCCCATAGAGCTGTTTTAAAAGGGGATATTTTGAAGATCCTAAGAGGCTATATAAAAAATATGACAAATAAAAGAGACTAATGAAACAAAGGACATTTCCAGTAATTTCCTGGACAAGTTATTAGGATCTCCTCCTCAGCCCAGATCTAAATTACAGAGAAACAAGAGACAGAGGCAGAGTGCTGGAGGGAAGCAGAGTCCTAGTAGAAGAAGCCTAGGATTTGAAACCAGATCTCCCAGGTTTGAATGCTTGCACTGCTTCTCTGTGGTGATTTTGTGCAAATTATTTAACCTCTGGGCCTCAGTTTCCTTGTCTGTAAAGTAAGATAGAGAAATGAACTAGATGATTATCAAGGTCCTTTCCAATTTCCAATCCATGTTCTTCTACTGCCCAAAAATAACCTAAGCATGCTAGATCTGTTTTAGTCATTTGGAGAAATAATGATATTAATTTTAAAAATTAGGAAACCCCCTAAATTCCTTTCCAACTTCACATCTGATAGGTAATGTTCCATATTCTAATCTTCTTATGATCTCTCTTTTGATATCTAAGTCATATATCCATTTCAACCTTTTCTCAGTAAATGGTGTAAAATATTCATACAAATATTGACACTTGTGACTAAGTCATGTTCAAGGACAGAAGAATAAAGGATAATTTGTACAGGGAAGGACGGTATCAGAACAATACAAAAGCACCCAGACAAGAAAAGCCCAGATTTGAGGGTTCCAAAATCCCTAGCACTGTACAGCGAATAGTGCTGGGCCTGGAGTCAGGAAGTCCTGAATTCAAATCCAGCCCAGATACTTAATAATTGAGACCCTTGGCAAGGGTTATTTCTGCTAGCCTCAATTTTCTTATCTGTAAAATAGGAATAATAATAGCAGCTACCTCCTATAGTTGTGATGAGAATTAAGCAAGCTATTTGTAAAATGCTTTGCAAATCTTAAAGTTCTATAAAAATGTTGGTTATCATTATTATTATTGTTGCTGTTATTTTTATAATTATTATTTGGAGGTAATTACTGTTCAGTTGTGTTGGATTCTTCATTACCTCATGACCCAAATTGTCCATAGGGTTTTCTTGACAATAATGGAATGGTTTGCCATTTCCTTCTGCAGGTTAAGTGGCTCACTCAAGGCCACACAGCTATTAATCTTGAATCTAGATTTGAACTCAGGTATTCCTAACTCCAGGCCTAGCACTTTATCCACTGAATTGTAGGAAGTAGAAGTCAGTAAAGAGACTCCAAGGTTTACTCTGGCACATAATCTTAATTCAAGAACTTTATAAAGGAGGAAAGATGAACAAATGAAAGAAAACATGGACTGGTTTAAAACATTGGAGATCTAAAAATCACCCAAAGAAATGAGAAAGTTACTACAAAACAAATGCAAGCTCTGGCTCAAAGGGAAAATATAACAAATTTCCCACAAGGAAAACATGAATATCTAGAATAAATAAATCAAGAGTTTAAAATAAAATAAAAACTCTAAAGGAAAAAAGAATAAAGAGTTTAGAAATAAAATTGATAAATCTATTCAAGTAATAAAATTCCTGAAAACTTTGTTAGACTAACAAAAATTAATTAGTACATGAAACAGCAAAAAAAAAAAAAAAAAAAAATTAGAACAGAATAAAAAGATTGAAAAAAATAGAAGAAAACCCACATAAATCATCAGCATTCCTATATATCACCAACAAAACCCTGCAAGAAATGATAGTAGGATGGTGACAAATGATAACAGTAATCTTGCATTTGACAAATGTAAAGACTTAAGTTTGGAGGATAAGAATTCATTATTTGGTAAAAAATTCTTGGAAAAGTTGGAAAACAGTCTGACAGAAAATGGACATACAACATTTACTAAGATAAGGTTAAAATGGACACATAACCTAGATAAAAAGAGAAATATCACAAGAAAAATTAGAATATGGAACATATTACTTATCAGATTTTTTAGGCCAATGATTAATGAATAAACAAGAGATAGAGGATAGTTCGAGATATAAAACTAATCATTTCAATTATATTAAATAAAAAGGGTTTGTACAAATAAAGCCAATGTAGTCAAGATTAGAAGAAAAGCAGAAAAATACAGGAGAGGAAGGGATTGTGATAGTTTCTCAGATAAAGGTTTCATATCTCAAATATGAAAAGAACTTTATCAAATCTATAAGAATGTGAGTCCCAATTAATAAATGGTAAAAGACAGTTTCCCATTGAAGAAATCAAAACAATTTATAGTTATTTTTAAAATTTCTAAACATTATTGATTAGAAAACTACAAATTAAAATAGCCTTTAGATGACATGTATCAGATTGGGTAAAATGATAGAAGTGAAAAGCAACAAATGTTGGAGGGGATATGGAAAAATTGGGACACTGGCCCCCATTAAAAAACCACATGTAAAAAAAAAAAAGAAAAAAGAAACCACATGTTAAATTATGCAAAACATTTCCATAAAAGTCACATTGTAAAAGAAAACATAGATCTCCCACCCTAATTAAAAAAAAAAAAAACACTGAAGAAAAATAAAGTTAAAAAGAGAGAGAATGAGAGAGAGAAAGCACGCTGCAATCTATATTCAGATACAATCAACTCCTTCTCTAGGTATAGATAGGATGTTTCCTCATAAGTCCTTCAGAGTAGTCCTGGATCATTGTACAGCTGAGAATAGCAAAATCATTTACAGTTGGTCATCCCAGAACATTGCTATTATTTTGTATATAGTATATTTTACTTTGCTCATGTTCATAAAGGATTTCCCAGGTTGTTGTTTTTTTTTTTTTTTTCTGAGAGCATCCTGCTCATTTCCCATAGAACATTCATATTCCATGACAATCACATACCATAATTTATTTGGCCATTCCCTAATTGATGAGCATCCCCTCAATTGCCAATTTTTTGCCCTGTGCAGAGAGCTGCTATAAATATTTTTATATATAAAGGTTCTTTTCCTTTTTTCCAATCAGCTCTGGGTTTTTCATCATGAAGTCTTGAAAAATCCTCTATTTCATTGAATATCCACCTTTTCCCCTGAAAGGTTATACTCAGTTCTGCTGAGTAGGTGATTCTTGGTCGTAATCATATATGCTATATATTTATAGGAGAATGTGCCCCAAATTTACAGGGGAAGGGTTAAAATGTTGTTCTTCCTATATCATTTGGGAAAAAATGGCTTTACTAAGAGCTAATTTTGTCCACTGGCATTGTTAATGAGAAGCTCAAGAACTACATATGTTAAGATTACAGACCCTCAGGGATACCCCTAGAACAGTAGGAAGCAACTGCCCATTGGGGACCTAACCTAAAAGTACAACCAGGAAGAGTAGAGAAGAGGAGGTACCACATGTCAAAATTTATTTTTTTAAATTAGCATGTGGAATAATTTTATGTGAAGTTTGTAGTTAATAACTGAAATGGAAGGAAGTTCAATCCATAAAATTGGCTCCAGAAGGAGAGGTGATTTTAATTGAACAAAAACTTTGAATTCAGGCTAGGACTAATTATGGCTTTGAGCCTCATTATATCATCATTTTCTTAGCATTAATGGAGCTCCCAAATCAAATTTCTGTTTGGTCATGCTTGGTCATCCTAAAAATGCAGTTTCTAGCCCAAGCTGATGAAGAGATAGCTGGTTTAAAAAACAGAGGAAAGGGAGCTGATAAATAGAATTCTTGTAAATTGTTCCCAGTTCTACCCACTCTAAACCTGGCCTCAGTCTCAGCCCTGTTTTCATTCCCCACCCCACTCTTGTTTTTAGTTCCCAAAGAGATTCTCAAGGTCAGAGGTAGACCAACTTTCCCTCAAATCCTCCTTCAAAGACATATATATCTTCCTTGTCCCGTCAGCCACTTTCATGAAAGCCCTTTGTAAGGACAGAGAAAATATGCCTCCATAATTATTTTTAAAATCTCTAGATATAATCTGTAGAATAGCAAAGGAAATGTTGACTCTGCATTCAGGAGACTTGAATTTTAGTGATGGTTCCATCACAAACCAGCCTTGTAATCCCTAGTAAATCACTAGAGTCTCTGCACTTCGATTTCTTGTTCGGGAAAATGGAGAAAGCGTCTGGTCTGCCCAATTTACATGGTGGTTATAAGGATTAAATGATTAAGATGATAATATGAAAGCAAATTTAAAGCCCTATAAAGCACTGCACACAAAACAAACTGCTATTAATTCAATCCAATAAATATTTGTTAAGCACTATGTGCAAAATGATGAACATAAGACACAGGGTCTACTTATAACAAGAGCTAGCAATCTAATTATTATCTTCCAGATCCTTAAATGATTACCATAATAGCTTTCACAGGGTAAGGATCAGCAAATACTGTTGTCTTTGTTTTCTTGATGGAAATCAGTATAAAGAGACTTCAAAGAATGCCATGAACTCTATAGAGAATTGGAGGCCAGAAACCAAAAACAAACTATGCTTCCAGTTGAGCTCAGTTTGATTCAATTCAGCTAATATTTCTTAAACAACTATTACATGGAGAGTATTAGGGATTCAAAGTTAAAGGCCTAATAGCCCTTGGCTTCCAGGGCCTCTATTCTATTGGGAAGTATATTTGATAAGTAAATTTGAGGGAGACAGCACAGAGAAAGTAGCCCCTAAGTAGAGCTTTAAAAAAAAAAGACAAGGATTCTAAGAGGAAGACTTGAGGAGTGAATGAACACCTGGGCATTAGGAGACAGAAGTTAACAACAATGAGTTTTTTAAAAGATAGTAAACCATTTGAGCTTGAATAGAGTACATGGGGACAGCTAGATTGTACAGTAGATAGAGGGCTGGCCCTGAAGTCAGGAGGACCTTAGTTGAAATCCAAACTCAGACATTTACTAGCTGTGTGGCCCTGGATAAGTCACTTATCTCAATTGTCTGGCCAAAAAAAAAAAAAAAATAGAAAAGAAAGAAAAAGAAAACAGAGTATATGAAGAATCAATAGAGTATCTCTTCTTCATTTATGACAACAATGAGTGAGTGTCCCCAAAACTCACAGAATTTACTAAAACAAAGTACTGCAAGCACCAATCTCACAGTATGATAAAGAAAGTACAGCCTCGGGGGAAAAAAGAGGCTATGACTGGAAGCAGAGTGACTATAGAAGTCAGGCAAAACCAGTTTTTATTTTTGTTTTTCATGAAAAGGCCAGGATCACAAAGATGGTTCTGAAGTCAGAATGTATTGGACCCAACTACTAACCATTTTTAGATATAAACATTCTCAACAATGAAGAGATGAGATTGCAAATGACCAAGTAAACTATTGCTAAGCTTCATCTCTTTTGTGTTTTCATAATAAAAAGAATTAAAATGTTGACACTGTGATATTTACATTCCTTAGTCCCACATTTACTGTTTGGGAAGGGAAAAGTTTTGAATAAATCAAGTCATCTGATGTGAAAGTTTCCTGTTTAGGAAAGTCTAACTGATGTTTGAGGATATGGCTAAGTATGGAATTTTGATCAGAATCAGATTTGAATGTAGTTCACACAGATGCATGAATCATAACTCAATGTTTTTGGTCAAGCAGAATGTCCTATTGAAGATTGGGAAACTGGGGCAGGGGAAAAGGATGCAAGTAGTCAAAATAGGGACATTTTATAGAATAGCCTTAAAGTAGCTCTGAGAATCCCTTCTAGACTCTAGGGGCAATCTTTTTTGGGAATTCATCAAGCTTCAGGTCTTCTTCCAGAATTCCATTCTTCTGGTTTTCAGCTTTTGGAGGGAAGATGATAGAGGTCAACCCCATTTCAGGTTACTCTTGGGAGACATGAGAAGAATGGACAATGGCCATCATACCCCTTTCCCCAACTTGCTGTACTAGAGATTTGGAAGAGTTTCTCCTTGGGTGAGATGTAGCACACTCTCTCTTGGTTGAGCTAAACTATCTCACCCCCAATGGAAGAACACCTTCATTCTGTATTATCTGGTATAGATTCTCCTTTGAATAGCTTTTCTCATTTCTGGATTTGTTTTATTTTGTTGCCCTTTTTTTTGAGAGGCAATTGGGGTTAAGTGACTTGTCCAAGGTCATATATCTAGTAAGAAGAGACTAGATTTGAATTCAAGTCCTCCTGACCCCAGGAGTGATGCTCTATCCACTGAGCCACTTAGCTGTATCCCTCTGATTTATTTTGTTATGGTTTGGATAAATGTGTTTCTGTGCTATTTGCCATGTGTGTTCATTATGAAACTGGTTTATAGTAGGGGACTAGATCAGAATGGCATTCAGCCAATCTGCAGTGAATTCACTATGTTGAGGAGGTGCCCTACTTCAAAATAAGAGAGACATAGGTGATGCAAGGGAAAGGGAAAGGCTCCAATGTACATGGAGCCAGGAAGACCCGAGTTCAAATTCAGACTCAGACACTACCTGAGCAAAACACATAACATCTGTTTGCCTAAGTTTCCTCATCTGTAAAATGGGGAACAAACATAAAATGTTATGACTATCAAATGAGATATTTATAAAGCACTTCAAAAACCTTAAAATACTATCTAAATGCAGGATATTGGTATTATTCCCACAGGTATTTGAATGAACTATACCTCTGTGACAACTAAGTGGTCCAGTGGATAGAACTCTGAGCCAAAGTTGGAAGACTCAAAATTTAGACTCACTTACTAGTTGTGTGACCCTGAACAAGCCACAAAGCACTGTTTGCCTCAGTTTCCTCATCTATAAAATGAGACAGAGAAGGAAATGGCAAACACTCCAGTATCTTTGCCAAGAAAATCCCATGGAGTTAAGAAGACTCTGACATGACTGAAAAACAGTTGAATAATAAACTTCTGTAGAGAACTACTTATTAGTAAGTGGAAAAGTTGGTCATTAAATGCATGGTCTTTTAATTAAGAAAACTGCTAATGTTATTAATTATGTGATAAGGGATAGTGGTAATGGCAGCTATTTTAAAAAATGATGTCTTATAAATCCAATAGACTTGGGATGGAGAAAGTGCCTTCCCCATTCAGAGAGAGAACCATGGAGACTGAATTTGGATCAAAGTATAGTGTTTTCACCTTTTTGTTATTGTTTGCTTGTGTTTTTTTCTTTGTGTTTTTTTTTTCCCTTTTGATCTGATTTTTCTTGTACAGCATGATGAATTTGGAAGAATTGCACATACTTAACTTATATTATATTGCTTGCTGTCAAGGAGCGAATAGGGGGAAGAGAGAGAGAAAATACGGGAACACAAGGTTTTGCAAAGGTGAATGCTGAAAACTATCTTTGCATATATTTGGAAAAATAAAATACTATTTTAAAATGCCTTATAATAAATAAAACTTACATAAAGGTCACTGAGTCTATAATATTTCTGTATTTTATATAGTAATTATTGGTTTTGGTCATACATAAACTATTTTCTAAGCTCTTTGAGGGCAGGATAATATTTGTCTTATTTTGTGTCTTTCTTTAGCACCTAAAACATCATTATTCAAACAAGAGGCACTTAATACATGTTTGAATTGAACTCATTTTAAAAAGAAAGACAGAAAAGCAATTTAAAAATGCTAGAAAGATAGATTGAAACCAAATTATGTAGGTATTTAAATAGCAAGTTGAGAAGTTTATATTTGGTCCAAGAGCAATGAGGAATAACTAAAGGTTTTTTACTTTGAAAGCAAAAAAGGGCCTCACAAAGATTATTTTGATAACTGTGTAGAAGATGGACTAGAGAAAGGGGAGAGGAATGTGAAAGAGATTAAGTAAGAGTCTATTTTAAGCTATTGATGAAGAGGGAAGGTGTCAGTCTGAGTAATCAATCAGTAAGCATTTAAGTCTCTGCCCTGTGTGAGGCATTGTGCTAAGTGCTAGGACTACAGAAAAAGGCAAAAGACAGACCCTTTTCTCCAAAAAGTCACCATCTATTGGAAAAGACAATATGCAAACATATATATGTGTATATGTACACACATATATAGCTATATAGATATGTACTATACACAGAAAAAATAGGAAATAATTAACAGAAAGAAGGCACTAGAATTAAGAGAAATTAAGGCTTTCAATAGAAGGGACATTAGCTGGGACTTGGAGAAAAGCAAGGAAGGCAGGAGACAGAGATGAAGAGTGAGACCATTCCAGGAATGGAAAATAGACAGAAAATGCCCAGAGCTAAATGATCAAATATCTTATTCAGGCACCAGCCAGGAGGTCAGCCTCACTGATCAAAGAGTATGTGAAGGGATGCAAGGTGTAAGAAGATTGGAAAGATGTAAGAAGCAGGAGGGAGTTTAGGTTACGAAGAGCTTTGGAAGCCAAACAAGATTTTACATTTCATTCTGGAGGTGACAGTGAGCCACAAGTTTATGACTTACATTTGGAGTGTTTGGACTGGCACTTTATGAAAATCACTTCAGCTAATGGAGGATGGACTTAAGTGGGGAGAAACTGATGTCAGGCAGACCCACCAGCCGGCTATTACAGTAGCCCAAGAGTGAGGTGATGAGGGCCTGAACCAAGGTGGTCAAACTATTAGAGAGAAGGGGACCTATGTGAGAGATACTGTAAAAGTAAAACCAGCACACCTTGGCAACAGATTGAATAAGGGGTGGGGGGGTTAGAGATAATGAGAATTTAAGGTTATCACCTAGGTCATGAGCCTTGGGGTCTAGAAGAAGGAGGAGGGCATGCTTGACCTTGGCTTAAAAAGCCTAAGGTCTCCCCCTGCATCCAGAGCCGTCTCCAGTCATCCTGATCTGTATCTAGCCACTAGATCCAGAAGGCTCTGGAGGGGAAAGTGAGGCAGGGGACCCTGCCCAGCCCTCCCTCCTTTAAATTCAATTCATTTGGCTGTCCTAGCATCACTTCCCTGATGTCATGGTCCTCTTCAAAAATGAAGGACAAATAAAAACAACAATAGGAAAATTTGAAGATTTAGGGGGAAAATAATGAAACTGCTGGTAACAAAGAAAAAGTATTTTTACTTGATATTGACCAATATATAGCTACATATGACCAAATATTTGACCCAAATTTTACAATAAGATACTGTAAACATCACATAAAAGGAAAAGAAAAGATTCAGACTTCTCTGATGTGAATGGAAGGCCAAAAAATTTTACATAGATTTTCCAGATTATGGAAGAGATAATTGTAAACAGCTCGAATGTATTATTAAAAGGAATGGTTAGAAAACATCTAGACAAGCAGTTCTCAAATTTTTTGGTCACAGAATCACTTTTTGGGGGGAAGGGGGAGGCAATTAGAGTTAAGTGACTTGCCCAGGATCACGTAGTTATTAAGTATTAAGTGTCTAAGGCCAGATTTGAACTCAGATTCTCCTCACTTTAAACTCTTGAATGTAGTTTTTATTGCATCGTGATCTGAAAAGAAAGCATTTACTATTTCTGCCTTCCTGCATTTAATTTTGAGGTCTTTATGTCCTAATATATGGTCAATTTTTGTGTAGGTTTCATGAACTGCTGAGAAGAAAGTATACTCCTTTCTGTCACCATTCAGTTTTCTCCAGAGATCTATCATCCCTAATTTTTCTAACATTCTATTTACCTCTTTAATTTCTTTCTTATTTATTTTGTGATTTGATTTATCTAAATCTGAGAGTGCAAGATTGAGATCTCCTGCTATTATAGTTTTGCTGTCTATTTCTTCTCGCAACTCTCTTAACTTCTCCTTTAGAAAGTTAGATGCTATACCACTTGGTGCATATATGTTTAATATTGATATTGCTTCATTATGACTTTAAATTCTTAAAAATAACTAAGGATCCCTTAAAGTGTTTTTGTTTATGTGGGTCTTATCTATTGATATTTAAATTTCATAAATCAAAACAGTTTTGTATTATTATAAAAACAAATTTGACTTAATACACCTTTTGAAAAGGTCATGGAGACTCCCTAGGATTCCCAGATCATACTTTAAGAACTGCAGATCTAGACAAAGAAGAAATTAAGAACAGGAAATCAAAAACATGGGACATTTTGGTTACTTATATTGTTAAATTTAACACACATTAACATAAAAATTTTAGGAGCACAATTCTAGCTGAGCCTATGAGAAATTCAAAGTCTCTTACTGTGTGAGTATTCTCATGTGCTTAGAGAAAACCTACCTGTAAATGATGTTCAGAGAATGCAGGTAGCCAATAGCACTGGCCACCTCAGCAGCATAGAATCGAGCCCGAGGTTCTAGAAAGCAGTGCTCCCGCTGCAAGTGGAAGAAGAGCTGAAGGAAAGAACACCTTATAAGCAAGCATCTCCTTACATGAAGGGGGAACTACTTCCATGAATTATCTCAAATCTCAGACCAAATAATACAACATTCTGTGTAATAGGAAATGTATAAGATACTATGGAGAGTTATGTAGATTGTTAAAAATAAGAAGCTAACAAGACCAAGATTATGTGGGCATCTTTACTTTGGCTTTTTCTATAATAATGAAAAACTTCCTCCTCACCCATCTCAAATATCAGGATTATGAAAGTGTTGTTGATTGTTGTTCAGTCATTTTAGTCACATCTAATTCTTTATGATCCCATTTGGGGTTTTCTTGGCAAAGATACCGGAGTGGTTTGCCATTTCCTTTTCCAGCTCATTTTACACATTTAAATGTCTGAAGCCAGATTTGAACTTAAGTTTTTCTGACTTCAAGCCTGGAAATCTATCCACTCCATCATCTACTTGGTAGGATTATTGGACCTAATCAAAATTCCCCCCACTACAATAATTTCTTTAAATAAATGACACAATTCAAAGTTTTTGAGTGTCCAGAAGCCAAAATTTAGTCCTTTTAATTATATAGCTTAACTACATTAGAAACTGTTTGCCAAGGATCAAAATGAAGTTTGCTGAATTAAAGTTTGAATACTCTATTCTTCTCCCATTTTGAAAGTTGGAAAATCTTCCCTTATCTGACCTTGTGGCACCTCTTCTATTTTCTATTATCTTTTTAAAATAGATTTTTATGGACAGCTTCAATTTTCACATTGCCTAGATTTCCCATATGTCCCTGCAAGAATTCATTTCTGTTACTTCATTAACACAAAGGTTCAGAAGAACATATGGATCACCTGAGATAATTAAACTCACTACAGTGGAAGACTCTGTTCCATCCTCCCTTGGAAAGAATGCTGAATTTGGAGTCAGAGAACCAAGATTCAAATTTCAGCTGTCACTTAATATGTATATGTTGTTGTTTTGTCAGTTAGTTGTATCCAATTCTTCATGACCCCATTTGGGGTTTTCTTGGCAGAAATACTGAAGCCATTTCCTTCTCCAGCTCATTTTGCACATGAGGAAACTGAGGCAAACATGGTTATGTGACTTGCCCAGGGTCACACAATCAGTAAGTCTATTGAGAATAATTTTAAACTCAGGAAAATGAGCCTTCCTGATTGCAGGCTTGGCACTCTCCTCACTGTACCACATAGCTGACCACTGGGTCAACTCTTTGCCTTTGGATCTCATCTCTTCATCTGTGCAGTGAAGGGGCTTGAACTAAGTAATGTCTTAAGTTCCCTTCCAGTTTAAAGCCTGTGAGCCTATGATATTAAACTTGTTTGATGTAGCCCAATAAATAGTGCTGATGACTGACCCACCTCTCCTCCATTGACGTAGTCTAGGACAAAATAGAGCTTCTCTGAAGTTTGAAAGGAATAGCGGAGACCCACCAGGAAAGGATGCGTCACATTCTTTAGGAGTACATTGCGCTCTGCCATGATGTGATTTTGCTGTCAGAATTCAGATCCAAAAGGGGGAAAAACTCCATGTTACACTGCTTTCTGCATCACTAGCTGCTTCCCGCCTGCTCTGAATCATGGTGTCTACCCAGGGGACCCAGGGATAGTTCTCAAAGAGAAATAACAGAATCTGTCAGCATTCTCCAATTGTCTAGGCTTTTGTGAAAGGACAGAATCTGTCCTAACCAGGCACAGCCTAACCCAGGAATAGTCTAAGCCAGAGCTAGTTAAACACACTTACCCATGCAATCTCAAACCCCAAAAGGCTGGTTCTGGGCTGCTATGCCATAGCATGACAACATAACAGCTTTTCTAAGGATTTCATGGAACTGAAGGGAATTGAGGGGAGATGGAGAGGGATGGAGAGAAGGGAGAAGTGAAATTTCATCAGTTCTCATTACTCAAGCTCTGTTACCTCTTTCTTTTTCAAGATAGATTTCTTCTGTAAGACTTTTACAGCATAAAATTTCCCATCAGATTTGCGTTTGGCCAAGAGAACCTGCATCAGAAACACAAAAAGGTTGGTAGCGAGACTTGGTCTCCAAGTAATTAAAAAACTGCCATTTGGAAAAGGGATTAGAATTCCTACATTTGTATCATAAGATAGAAGTTGGAGAAATGAATAGAAGCTGCAAAGAGACAAATTCAGACCTAAAAATTAGAAAACAATTCCTAACAGTTCAAACTATCCAAAAGTGGAATGGGCTTCCTCCAGAGGTGGTATGGGTTCCCTCCAAAGATGGCACATTCTCCCTCACTGGAGGCCTTCAAGCTAAGACTGGACAATCATTTGTAAAGGATTTGAACTGGGAATTCCTTTTGGGTATGGTTTGGATCAGATCTTGGGTTCCTAACCTGGGGTACACATTCCCACAATGGATATAAAAAGCTCATCAAAATAGTATGGGGAATATTTTGATTTGATTTTTTCTGAATTTATTTCTAATAAATAAAGTTATATTTTCAGTGTACCCTTAGAGAAACATATTTCACTCTATTAAATGTGCTCACAAGATTTGAATTTAACAATTTTATTTCTAATATTCATAGGCATGGTCCTTTCCTATGGAATAGAAGATACAGTAAAGTATACTGAAGACCAAGAGATAGGATGAAGATAGGGTGACCAAAAAAGCTTGAGAACCCCTGGACTATCTAAGTTACTAGGGGCTGTCCTCCTACTACTCAAATTCTGTGACTCTATGATTCCATTAGAGCAGTTTAGTAGAAAAGACACAACTCTTAGAGCCTGAATTAGAGCCTAATAGTATGATACCTATCAATAATATGAAAATTCATACTATCCTTCTCAAAAGATTATGGTGAGAAAAGGGTTTTATAAGCCTTAAAGCATTAGAGAAATCTAAATTATTGTTGCTATTGTTGTTACTGTCCTCTAGCTTGATAAACCAAGAAGACAAAGGACCACTGAGTAAGATGCTTGGTTTCACATTTCATTCTTTTTACATCTATGTCTATGTCTATGTCTGTATCTATATCTATAGATGTGTTTGTGTACATATGCATGAGCATAAGCTCATGTATTGTGTATATGTGAATGTGTTCATATGTGCATATAGGTGCTATATATATGTACACATATATCCAAATGCTATCATTTTTTTGTTTTGAAGTTTAAAAAAATGAACATTTCTATATACAAAGAACAGAAAAAGAGCCTTGCCTATGCAGCCACAAATCAGCATCATGTATTAGATTGCTTGCTTCTACATTCAAGTATATAATAAATAAGATACATAATTTTCAAAGCTCTCCTGCTCATCTACGATTCTTTGTGTTCTCTGTTGTGCATTTTAAAAAATGCTTCAGTAATCCTCTTTTCTTACTTTTATTCTTTTTTTTAATTTCAGTAAATTTATTGATAGTCTGTTGTACATTCTGCTAAAAAATTCATCAAAGGCAGGGAAGCTCCTCTTGAAGTCTTGAGCAGTCAAAACTGATGATGAATATCATTCCTCAAGAAGGTAAGATCACTTTGGGTTTGGCTTCCAGAAGAAGTAAGGTCTTTGTCATTACGGAAAAGGTGATTTTTATGAAGGACATTCAACAAAAAAAAAGAGAGAGATATGTAGCTGTCTGGAGTTAAAATAGCAAAGTTGTGGGTCCAGACACTAGAGTAGGCTAGACTACACACCAATATTGATACCAAAGGAGGTTAAACACCTCTGAATCACTAGACAAATCCTCCTTTTGGCAGTGATACATTCTGGAAATTCCCATTGAGCTTCACACTGACTAAGGCAAGGTAGGTACTTGGTTTAGTTTTTGTTTGCAATATTTATTATAGTACTAACCCGAACTTTCACCATTTGAACCTTAGTTTCCGTGACTTGCATGCATGCACTCAACCAAAGTAATGTTCATGGGATCACAGGATTTATTTCTGGCAGGATCACTAGAAATTATCCAGAACTTCTGGAGGTGGAGTCAAATGGAGGAGTAAAGTCAGGAAGCTGCTCAAGCTCTCCCAGTTTCTCTCAAAAAACCACATGAAACTAAGCCTCTGAACAGAATCTGATGGAATGAAACCTCTCTCCATATCAAGACAGACTAAAAAAACTTCAAAAAAGGTCAGTCTCACTAGAGTGAAAAGAATGTTCAGCCCAGGTCAGATAGACTCTGGGAAAGTCAATGAGAGGATCTTAATCACAGCAAATCAGCAACTAAGACCCTCAGTCTTGGCTCAATAGAGAAGCACAGCAGGAGAGCAGCCTCTAATCCCAGCTCAAAAGGCAAACTGAGAAACCAGGCTATTTCCTGGAAATAGCAGACAAGCTACCTCCTGCAAAAACAAGGGGCTTCTGTGCTTAAAGCCAAGACTCAGAGCTGCACAAGAAACTAGGGACAGTGTCTCCTTTACCCCAGGAGCAGAGCTCGATCATAAAAGTAAACCCAAAAAAAGAGGAAACACCAAAAGAAAATGATCAAGAAATAGAAAAGAACCTTGACCATAGAAAGTTACTATAGCAGGGCAGCTAGTTGGTATAGTGGATAGAACACTGGCCCTGAAGTCAGGAGATCTGGGTTCAAATCTAGCCTCAGACACTTAACACTTCCTAGCTATGTGACCCTGGAACATCATTGCCTCAGCAAAAATAAATCTTTTTAAATAAATAAAATCTTAAAAAAAAATTACTATGGTGACAGGGCAGACCAAAACAAAAATTCAGACGAGGACAGAATATCCATAGAGGAAATCTCAAAGAGTTATATGAATTGGTCTCAAGCCCAGAGAGGCTTCTTGGAAGTGCTCATAAAAGACTTTAAAAGGCAATTAAGAGAAATAAAAGAAATTATCTAGTCAATTGCCCTCATTTCACAAATACTGGAAACTGAGGCCGAGAGGAGGGAAGTAATTTACCTAAGGTGCATAACTGATATATAGCAGAGCTCATTCTCTCCCCCCTCCCCCAAAAAAGGAATTGATTTGAAGCAAATAAAAAATTTTTAATCAACAAAAATCTGTTTTCTCTTATTCTCACATCCATTCCCCATGGTGGAGGAGGGGGGAGAGGGGAGAGAAAGAAAACCAAAACCTTTGAAGCAAATAAGTAGACTGAATAAAACAAATTTTCATATTGTCTGAGTCCCAAATAAGGGCCTCATTCTGCATCCTCAGTCTATCACTTCTGTCAGGAGGCAAGCAGCATGTTTCACCATTAGTTACCCAGAATTATAGTTGGTTATTGTATTGATCAAGGGTTTTATGCCTATCAAAGTTGTTTGTCTTTATAGTGCTATTGTTATAAATTGTTCTCCTGGGTCTGCTCACTTCACTTTTCTTCAGCTCATATGAGCCTTCCCAGGTTTCACTGAAACCATATTTTTATCATTTCTTAGGACAAAATAGCATTTCCTTCCATTCCTCTATCATAAATTGGTTAGCCATTTCCCAGTTGACAGTACCCTCCTTTTGTTTCTAGTTCTTTGACATTACAAAAAGTATAGAAATATTTTTGCACATATGAGTCCGTATCCTTTTTCTTTGATCTTTTTGGGGTATGAGTAAAGTAGTTGTATTACTGGGTCAAGAAGAATGCATATTTAGTGACTTTCCCGGCAAAGTTAAAATTGCTTTCTAGAATGACTGGACCAATAGTTCTACTGATAATGCATTAGTGTGTCTGTTTTTCTGCAGCTCTTCAGACAGCTGTCATTATCCTTTCTTATAGGCTTTGCCAATCTTATAGATGTAAAGAAAAATCTCAGAGTTGCTTTAAATTTTACATCACTATTACTGAGCTGGAGTATTGTTTTATATGGCTATTGCTAACATGTTTTTTTCCTTTGAAAACTGCTTCTTCATATGAACTGATGATGGGCGAGATAAACAGAACAAGAAGAACAATTTAGAGAATTATGCAATATTATAAAGATAATTAATTGTGAAAGACTTGGTAACTCTGATCATAACAATGACCCACAAAGAATTTATGATAATGCTATCTGCCTCCAGAAAGAGAACTGACAGACTCAGTGAAGAATTGAAACATGGTTTTTTATTTCTTTTTCTCTTTTCCCTGACAATATGTCTAATGTAGACATTGGTTTGGCTGAACTTCATACTTGTAAAAGATTTTGTAGTTATTGCCTTCTTAGTGGATAGGAAAGGAGTTACAAGAGGGAGAGAATCTGAAATTGAACATTAAAAAATTTTAATTACATTTTATTAATTTTTTTTAAAGTTTAAAAAAAACTGCCTGTTCATGTCCTTTGATCACTAATGTGTTGAGGAGTCAGACTGGGATTTGAACAAAAGATCTCTGACTTCGATATAATACTCTCCCTGAAAAATTGAAACTAGTAAATTGTGATAACCAAAGCAAATTGCACTAGAAACAAATTGCTCCAAATGTATTTCAGGAGAGCAGAACAAATCATACTTTCTCTCTTAATTTGCAATTCAAGATGGGGAAGGATAGGAAACAGGCATTTATGAAGTTCCTGTTATGTGTTAAGAATTTTACCAATTTTGTCTCATTTGATGTTCACAACAATTTTGAGAGCAGGTGCTATTTTTATCTCTTCTTTACATTTGGGGATTAATTTTTACATTTGGAGATCTTTTTTAATTCCAAACCTAGTGTTCTATGCCCTCACCCATCTAGCTGCCTATGTTATGAAAATAATACAAAAAGAACATGATGAATTCAGAGAAATGTGAGAAAACTTGTATAAAATTATATAGAATAGAGTGAAGGGAACTAGAGAAACAATAGACACAATGACTGTAATAATGTAAATGAAAAGAGTAAGTAAACCAAAATGAATGCTATAATGACCAAAGATGGTCCTGAAAAAGACCTTTCCTCTCTGCTGAGGTAGGAGCTACAGGGACATAATATAACATATATTGCCAGATAAAGTTAATTGGTTTTGCTGAATTATTCCTTCTCTTCATACATTGTTACAATCTGAGTTTACTGGTGAAAATTGAAAAAATCTAATTGATTTTATTCTGTAATTTGTTTCATTTTGTATCAGTATTGACTACAAAATAACAGTAGTGATGTTATTCAGTTATTCCAGTCATGTCTGATTCTTAATGATATCATTTTGGAGCTTTTCTTGGCAAGGACACTAAGGACACATCTTTCTCCCTCCATCCCCCTACTACTTTCCCCTAGACAGCAAACAATCCAATATAGTTTCCTTCTCCAGGTCATTTTACAGCTGAGGAACTAAAGGCACACAGGGTCAAGTGACCTGCCTGGGTCACACAGCTAATAAGTGTCTGAGACTGGATTTTAATTCAGGAAGATATCTTCCCGATTCTGAGCCCAGTGCTCTATCCATTGTACCACCTAGCACAACCTAAATTATGTTTCATTTGTCTCAGAGTTAAATCTGGAAGTTCAGCTTTCCAGTAAATCACTCATTATCTCTGATTTAAATTTAGAAGTTCAGTTTTCCTGCTAATCACTGCTCTATTCTTAGGTCAAGGAAATCTGTTATCCTTGAAAGATGCAGGCGGTTGTCAAGGAGTCTGATCTGCTTTCTGCAACACTGGCTGGGCTCCTAGGCTGTGATCACAGTAATGTTAATGAGCCATGCAGGTGGACACCACCAGTGAGCTTTCCCTAGTGACAAGGTAGAAGGAGGGCTTGTGGCTGGCCCTGCATTCCAAACTTCTATCCAATCACATTCTCCACATGCCTGTGTGCTTTAGGATTTCTAGACAATCATGTTGTTTTCCCTATCTATGATATCTTTTATTAATGGATGATCTTCCTTTTGTCTGTGAAAATGATCTGTCCCATCTCTTTCAAAACCTTTTGGCTTGCTGAGTTGCTGAGAGACCCCTAAAAAAAATCAATCATGTTCAGAGTTTTGTGCCTCCATTTACTTAAATTTCAATCACAATACTGAAAAAGAGAGCAAGTATTTGGAAGTGTAAAAACCAAAGATCCCCAAATAAAATAGAAAATAGTATTAAGAAATCACTCATGCATATTCAACTGAGTTGAAGTGGGGATTAGTTACTACAGTGGTTTCTATCGTGCTGAAGGATTATATTTGTTTAATTTTTGTGTCCTCAATTTCATTGCCCTCAGAGCAAAGACCTAGATACTCTATCCTAGTTTTATTTTTGTATGCCAAAAGAAAAAAAAAAGCAACTGGGCAGATGGAGTATATTATCTAATATGAGAAGCTAGGTGGCCCAGTGATAGAGTACTAGATCTGAAGTCAGGAAGACCAGAGTATAAATCTGGCCTCAGACACTTACTAGCTATGTGACCATGGACAAGTCGTTTAACCTCTGTTCACGTTAGTTTTCTCATCTATAAAATAGAGACAAAAATGGCACTTACCTCCCAGGATCAGAGGAGATAATTTTTGTAAAACACTCTGCAAACCTTTAAGCACTCTATAAATGCCAACTATAATCATCATCATCATTATTAATAGTTACATTGTCTCCCCCATAGGTTTGACATTTTCCTATGCTTCTCAATACCCTACATTAGGACTCTGACACTTACAGCCACAGATAGAAAGCTAAAGTCTGTGGAAATCTCCCAGGAAGGTAAAACCCCATATCAAAGTTCAATGCCAAGACAATTTTTCAACTAAAGGTTGTAATCAAGTCACTCCTAGTCCACTTCCAGACTTGAGTATAGAGCCAACACATCTCAGGACATTTCTCGTATGAGATATAGGTCATTACTCAGTATCCTGGAGAAAGAAATGGTAAACCCTCCTGTATCTTTGCCAAGAAAACCTCTGTTGGACACAAAGAGATGGACACAACTAAAATGACTGGATAATAAAAGCATTATCAGATATTGAGAAAGGGATGTGGGAAGTATAGATGTTGGCTAATAAGAATCAAGATAGTTGAGAATGTCAGGCACAGGTTTCCTTAAGCTCTTCAACAATAGCATGTCTAATCATTAAAATGTACTCTGTCCCTGGGTACCTAGGGCATACTCTGCACCCAAAGTGTGTTAAAGATATTTGATGACTAGCTCACTGTTCTTCTCTGTCACATGCAAGCAACATGCAAACTACTCAAGCTAGTATCTGACACAACAATTTGGGAATCAGATGAATTTATCAACTTTCAAGAAAGAAATCAGTGTCAATGAAGGAAAGAGAGAGAAAGAGACAGAGACAGAGAGAAAAGAGACAGAGAAAAATGAGAAAGAGAAAAAAGAGAGAGAGATACCTTTTGTCACAGAATAGAGGTTTTTTGAGCTTAGAAATGAAAATGAGGGGGATAGAATCTACAAAAATGAGAAGATGGTGTTCTTACTCTTTTTTATGTGAGTTACTGTAGTCTGATGAAACCTTGGATCCCTAATAAGAATACAGCTTGCCATGAAAAAAATAGAAATATATTTAGAAGAACTGCACATGTTTAAACTATATTGGATTGCTTGCTGTCTAGGAGAGAATAGTAGGGGGATGGAGGGAGAAAGATTTGGAACACAAGGTTTTGCAAGGTGAAAACTATCTTCGCATGTATTTTGAAAATAAAAACATATTATTATTTTTAAAAAGAACACTACTTGGATTTTAAAATTCATAATTGAAGGAGATGCTAAATTTCAGTTTAAAATTAGTAAAAACAAAATTAAAGATGCAATTTGTTCCATGCAAAGTCATTGATTGCCTGAAATCTCTCCATGGACTCCAGATTCCTGCTCTAATAGATCACCTAGAAAGGATCAGAATTTGGTACATGTTGATAGAATACTTCTCTGAACCAAGTATAATGTAGGCAGGAGGTCAAAGAGCCAATAGACTCTCTCTTTATCCTATCCAACCTTCTCCCACCTTCTCCTCTGTTTTATGTGTGGGTTGTGATGGTAATAAAAAACAAAAAACACCCAATTCCAAGGTGGAAGAGAAGCATTGGAAATTCAAAAGTCTGAATAACTCAAGGCAATTGCGGGACTATAATGAAAAGGGCTCTGAAATCAGCATCAAGAGGACTAGAGTTCAAATCCTAACTCTTCCTCTCTTTGAACCTCAGTTTTTTTCTTTGCAAAATGAAGGTGATAACAAAGAGCTATAAAACTGTGTATATTCTGTGATCCAACAATATCATCACTAGGTCTATATATCAAAGAGATTTTTTTTTAAGAGGAAAAGGATCTATTTGTACAAAACTATTTATAGCCATTCTTATGGGGGGCAAAGAATTGGAAATCGAGGGGTTGCTCATGAATTGGAATAGCTGAACAAGTTGGGGTATATGATTATAATAGAATGTTACTGTGCTATAAGAAATGATGAGCAGACTTATTTCAGAAAAACCTGGAAAGACTTATATGAATGGATACAAAGTGAAGTGAGCAGAACCAAGAAAGCATTATGCACAATAATAGCAATAGTATATGATGATCAACTATGAATGACTTAGCCATTTTCCACAATACAATGATCCAAGACAATTTCAAAGGAAAACATGATGAAAAATGTGATCCATCTCCAGATAAAGAACTGATGGATTCTGAATGCAATTCGAACCACACTTTTCTTTCACTTTCTGTATTTGTGTGTGCTTGTGGTTTTCTGTTGGGTCTGTCATCTTTCACATGACTAATATAATATGTTTTGCATGATTGAATATTTATAACCTGTGTTGAATTGCTTAATGTTTCGGGGGGAGGGGTGAGTAGGAGAAAAAAATTGGAACTCAAAATTTTAAAAATGAATGTTAAAAAAATTGTCTTTATATGTAACTGGGGAGAAAACTTTTAAAATTATTTTTATGAGGAAGCCAGACTAGATGATTTCTAATTAATGTCTCTTCCAGTTCAGCATACTTCACTACCTGAAGTGGTATCATCCTATATGGAGAACTTTTCATATTACCACAAGAGTAAAACATAAAAAAGCAGGGAAAACAAAACACACCAATGTTTTTTTTTGTTTTTTTTTTTTTTTGTTATGAATTCCTTAAACAAGAGTTCTCTTTAAGAAGAAAATAATATCTAATTATGAGGCAGAGGACTCAGTAGCACATAGGAGACTTTCAGTTAGCTTATTCAGCATATTCTTTTGCCTTTTTAACATAGATAATACAAAGATCCTTGCTTGGTTAAGTGAGCCAGTCATCAAGTGTGAAAAAGTGTTCTTATCAGAGCTGGCCAGAGGTGATTAATGTTGGGAAAGGAGATATGTAAAGGTTACCTTGAATTTTGTTGCTTCAGTTTTTCTTTCCTTTAAAGTTGAAAGGTTCAACAAGCTTTTAAACTGGGGGGAATACCTCAAATTATCCCTCATATATATCCGCATTTATCCTTTAAGACTTCTATCCCCTCCATGAAGCCACCTTCTATAGGTTTTTCTCCTCTAAACTCCTGCAATAATTATGATTGTCTGAAGGCAGGGGGAAGAAGGGATTAAGAAAAATTGATAAGTACTCTACTCATGAAGTAAGTAAAGACATCAGTGATATGTATATCCATTTTGTAAATCTCAACATAAATTAAAGGGGAAAATTAACAGACTCGATGATAGTATTCCCCTAAAATACTAACAAGATGGGCTGACTCTAAGAAGAATGATTTACAGTGGATACATATAAAGACTAATGCACAGCTGGCCACCAATGTATCTGAAGAAGTTTGGGGTGGGGATAAGGTAGAAAAAGAGCAGCTCAGCATCTTGAATCTGGTCGACACAGAATTTTAAGCATCCAGGATTAAGGATTGCACTCTGTGGTCAGATCATACCTTGAGTACTGTTTAATTCCAGTTGTTTGAAGGAAAGACATTGAAATGTTGGAAATCATCAATATGAAGGAAAATAGAATAGTGTAATCCCTCAACTACACTATAGTTGTATATATACGACTATCTACAACTGTATATATTAGAATTAGAATTGTTTGAAAGAAATAGTGATGTTTGTAATGGAGCTGACTTAGTGAGGGACATGATAGCTGTCTTCAAATTATTTCAAGGACTACCAAATGGAAAATTAGACTGTTTTTGCTTAGCTCCCTGGAATAGAACTAGAAACAGTGGGTAGAAGAGATCTAATCAAGTATTCTTAAGCATTCACTATGTGTAAACACTTTACTAAACAGTAGGAATACAAATACAAGTAAAAGGAATAACTGTTCCAAATAGAACAAAAAAGGAAAATAAAAAATGATGAAGGGGATATAGGAAATGAGACATTTTCCTCTTGGTGGAGTGGTGAACTGATTCAACTATTCTGTAAAGCAATTTGAAACTATGACTAAAAGGTTACAAAACCATGCATAATTTTTGACCTAACAATACCACTACTAAGTCTGTATCCCAAAAGAGATTTTAAAAAGGAAAATGGGGGCAGGCAGGTGACACAGTGGATAGAGCACCAGCCCTGAAGTCAAGAGGACCTGAATTCAAATCTGATCTCAGACACTTAACACTTCCTCACTGTGTGACCCTGGACAAGTCACTTAATCCCAATTGGTTCAGCAAAAAACAAAAACAAAAATTAAAAAAAGAAAAAGGACCTATATGTACAAAAATATTTATAGTAGCTCTTTTCTTGGAGCGAAGAACTAAAAATTGAGGGAATGCCCATCAATTGGAGAATGGTGGAACAAATTGTGGGATGTGATTATAATGGAATACTATTGTGCTATAAGAAATGATGAGCAGAAAAATGCTCTCAGAAAAATGTGGAAAGACATAAATTGATGCAAAGTGAAAGATACTGTGTACAAAGTAACAATATTGTTAAGAAGATCAGATGTAAGACTTAGCTATTCTTAGCAATACAAAGATCCAAGACAATTCTAAAGGATTTATGATGGAAAATACTGTCCATACCCAGAGAAGGAACTGATGGTGTCAATATAGATTGAAGCATACTTTTTTATATTCTTTATTTTTCTTGAGGTTTTTTTTTTTTTGGGGGGGGGGTCTATGTTTTCTTTTATAACATGACTCTGATGGAAATGTTTTACATAACTATCCATTTATAACCTATATGGAATTGTTTGTTTTCTTAATGGGGGGGGGGGTAGAAGGGCAAGGAGGAAAGAGGAAGGGAAAGAATTTGGAACTCAAAATTTTTTTAAATTATTGCAAAAATTGTTTTCAAATGTAACTAGGGGAAAATTAAAAAAAAAAAAAAAAAAAAAAAAAAACCAACTTCCTGCCAAGGGGAGCTCTCCCTCTACTGGGAAAAGATTACACAAAAAAGAAAGCTGAAAGGAGAGGAGTAGGGGTAGGGAGCAAGCAAAGTAATGGTGGAAAAGTCTGGAGAGTCGGGTGTAACATTCTTCTCTAAAATATAATGTTCTCTGAGAGCAGGTTTCTTGGGGGATTTTTGGAGGCAATCTTCCTTTCAGTTCAATATTCACAAGTGTATGCAGGGATTAAAGTCCAAATCTTTTATTGTCTCTGGCTTCTAATCTCTTTGTCTGAATCCTGGCTTCTGAATCTCCCAGACTCCAAAGGTTTCTGCTTCAGTCTCCAGCCACAACAAAGGTGGAAGATGGAATGAATCTGTCTCCTCCCAGAACTTCTAGTGGGCCTGAGAGCTCCTCCTTATATATGATCTCTTAAAGGTGTGAATCTTGTGGAATCATAGAAAGTACTAAATACATGTAAATTAGAGAATCATTATCTCATCAATTCCACTTATTTAGTACCTTGTAAGAATCCTAACAGTCAGGAATGGATATATAGGCAAATTTAAGTTTGAAATAAGAAAAAATATCTCCCCAAAATCAAATCTAGGCCAAGTTTAAGTTAATGACTCATCTTTGATTAGGAGGGATTATTTAACTTGTCTCTCAGAGTATGGCATAGCTAGGTGGATAGACTACCAGGCTTGGCTAGAGTGACAGATCTGGAACTTTCTTATTTCAAATCCAGTCTCAGATACTTATTAGTTGGGTGAGTCATTTAACCCCATTTGCCTTAGTTTCCTCATCTGTAAAATGAGCTGGAAAAGGAAATGGCAAAGCACTCCTATATCTTTGCCAAAAAAAAAAAAAAAAAAAAAAAAAATTAACCCATATAAGGTTACAGAGAAACAGACAACTAAAACAACTTAACAACAATCTCAGGGTATATTTCGAGCATGACTAGTTTGTTTGGCATGGAGCCTACTGTAGTCCCTTGCCATGTGGATGGGGCAGCCTCCTTTAACTGCCTGCATGTTTAAAATGTGTGAGCCTGAAAAGGGTTATACTTAGTACAGTAAGACCTCAGAGAAGAATGCTTACAATCAGGAAAAGAGATTCAAATACCACTTACTTTTCCATAGCTCCCTTTTCCAATGACTTTCAGGAAGTCAAAGTCTGTTGGCCTGGCACTGTTGGAAGAGAAGAACATATTATTGATAAATCTCTTGTCCTAGCTTCTAGCATGTGGTGGTGGTGGTGGTGGTGGGGGCAACCCAGATCTTCCCAATAGAAGAATAATTCCAATCATTAAAGAGGAAACTCTCTGGCCACATTTTAGCTCAAATTACATATTCCTGGAGTATGATCTGGACCCAAAGCAAACAGACTTTTCTCTACTACTTGATGTATGTGTTACATTGTGGAGGGAGCAAGAAAAGGGAAATGAAAGGAAAGAACAGCAGACAGAGGGGTTGAGCAAAAAAAGTTCTGACCCTCAAACAGAGGGAACTGGGTTTAGATATTAACTTGAATATTTACTAAGTATGTAATCTTGAATGGGCAAGTCACTTACCCACTATACTTGAGTTTATTTATTTATAAAATGAGTGTGTGGTTTGTACTAGACAACTCTGGATTCTCCTCTTTTTCAGATCTCTGAATCCTGATTAAATGAATTATTAAAATCCTGAAGTGAAAAGGTCAGTATGTTAGCATTTGAAAGGAGTAGGAAAAGAGAAGGACATCTCTGACCAAAAACAACAAAAATGAAAAGAAAGGGGAAAAAATTGAGAAGTACAACTTGGATAGAGAAAAAAATACTATCACAACAAACAATGAAAATGGGAAGAAAAAAACAGGGAACAATATAGTTCTTTGTCAGGGCCTGAGGACAACTCTTCACTACACATTATTAACTCACCTTCCTAAAATAAAGCATCTCATTCATTCAACAAATACCTGATTCACCAACTTTTCACTTTAAGGGAAGGCGAAGGAGACAGAAAAGACTCAATCCCAGTGCTCATTCATAAAGTCGAAATTGGACCTAAAGTTCAACTGTCCTAAAACACTCAGTTCCTTTCAACTTAATGAACTTAGAAAGGGCATGTATGAAAATAACTGCAATACAGGTCAGAATGTGGGCAGTGTTAAAAGACAGAATGGTACAGAGAACTGTGTGAATACAGATGAAGAAGAAAAGTTCACTTCCCTCTAAGGCATTAGGAAAGATTTCCTGGAGGAGACTTCATACAAACTGGACCTTAAAAGATAAGATTTCAACAGGCAGAAATGAGGAGAAAGGAAAACAGGCAAATATGCAAAGGCAGAAAAGTACCAGACATGTTTGTTGAGGAACAGCTAATTATCTACTTTAACTAGAGCACTAAGGTTAGGGGAGGATAAAGTCAGAAAAGGAGATTGGAAATGCTGGATTCTGGAGAAACCGGAATATTAGGGTAAGGAGTTTGGTCTTTGTTCACTAGGTCGATGTTTTCCAAAGTAGAAGATAAGTCATTACCCCCAGGGGATTTAAAATCAACCAATCAGAGAGTGTGGAAAATGGGTCACATCCCATAGTCAATTCTGGCATTGTCTCTAACCAACTACACCATCCCCTTCACCTCTCATTGACCAACTTTCTAATACTCTAGTCTGCCCTAGTTCACTTTGGCTTTTCCTTTTTTGGCATTGATCTCTCAGGTCAGTTATAATCTAATTCTGCAAATCAAGCAGCTAGTAGTATAAGCAAATTCATGCCCCATCTATGATCCCCCCATTTCTCCATCTTCCATCTCATCTTAAAGATCAGGTTCTGCTTCAGATAAACAGCCAGTGAGAAAGAGTCTTGCTTCTGAAATTTTTACATTTTTTTGGAAGTATAAAGTGAACTGTCATGATTGGGTTGCTATCTTCCCCCTTCCTTCATAACTACCCCTTTTCTAAACTTCTCTATTATTCACCATTCACCAACTTCAGTGCCACATATCCATCCATATATATGACATATTCACTCCATATATCAGTAGCTAAATCTTATGTCTATTTCCAAACATCTTTTCCCTTCTCTTTATAGATACCGTGTTTCCCCGATAATAAGACCTATCCCGAAAATAAGCCCTCCCCTTACTGTGTAAGATTCTTCTAAAATAAGCCCTCCCCCGAAAATAAGCCCTATTGAGATTGCTACTGTAGTGAAGGTGATCCCTGCGTTACACGCTACATTACAGTACCCTCTGTATGCACCATACCATTCCCCCCTTCCCCCCGGGGAACGCACACCGCGCTTCAAGCTGCAACCAATCAGAGCTGCAGCAGTGAACGTGTCATCCTGTTCTTCCCCAGGGATTTGCTTGCTGGTGCCACTGAGAGCAGTGCCACGGAGGAGAGCTGAGGCAGGACAACATAAAAACCCTGTATGTAAGCGGGAGTGAGGGGGCATGATGAAGGATAAAAGGGGCACGATGGAGGATAAAAGAAGAACTCAGGGGGCATCATGGAAGATAGAAGGAGCACTCAGGGAGCACGATGGGGTTAAAACATTATTGAATAAAGGTACTTTTTTTTGTTCACATTTACCTGTTTATTAAAATTGCTGTCAATGTTCATTAAAATAAGCCCTCCCCTGAAAATAAGCCCTCTGGTGTTTTTCTGTCCGAAAAAAATAATAAGACAGTGTCTTAATTATCGGGGAAACACAGTATGGCTATCACTCTAGCTCAGGTCCTCATTACCTCTTGCCCAAATTATGTAACAATCTAGTCATCTCCCTGACTCTCTCTTCCCTCTCAAACACTGGTTCTAGGAAATTTTCCTAAAGTACAGATCAAACCATGGTGCTCCATAAACTCTGGTGGTTTTCAATTAACTTGTTTAGTCAATTAGCTGTATTTGACTCTTCCTGATTCCATTTGGGATTTTCAGGGCAAGATATTGCAGTGGTTTGCAATTTCCTTCTCTGGTTTATTTTACAGATAAAGAAACTGAGGCAAAGAGGATTAAGTGACTTGACCAGAGTCACAAAGCTAATATTTTCTGAGGACAGATTTGAACTCAGATTCTCCTGACTACAGGGCCAATACTACTCACTGTGGTACTGTGGCACTAGGCTCCTTCCTATTAACTATTAAGTAATATTTGATTAAAAATCAAATATTACTTCATCTTCATCTCATACTTTTAGTAATCTATTTTATATAAGTTTAGATACATCATTATTATAGTAGTAGTAGTAGTAGTATATTATACAATTTGAAAATAAGTAAACCTATAGAAAGCAGATATGTATACTCAATAGTCTTTATTTACATAAAAGTTTGAAAACTACGGCACAAGTTGCCAAGTGAAGAATTTTGAGCAGGGAAAATATGTGCCTTAGGAAGACTGAAGTCTGATAGTTGCTAGTAGAGGGAGACTAGAAGCAGAGAACTACAAAATCCATTGATCAACAAATATATTTTCTCCCATCTTGAGGTCTTCCAGGAAGCCCTCAGTTTCTTCATCTTTAAGAACTTACTTTGGATTTGCTGATGGTCCTAAGTTGATATTTCCATTGGGTGTTGAGGTCTAAAAAAAAAAAAATTAATAAAAGTAAGTTATTTAAAACCACTTTTATTTCGTGAGTATGTTCTTTTTCAAAAGCTACAAATAAATATATAAAGATTCATTTTTTCTCCCAGCTGTGGAGTAGAAAAAGATCAATTACTGTCTTTATTCAAAAATGGAGAAAAATTATTTTTTTCAAAGTTACTCAAAGAACAGTTGCAGAACAGGAAGTTCTGAAATCTTAGGATTCCAGAATCCAGCTTTGTGTCCATTCATTCAAGCCCATAGTTTACAATTTGAAAGCCAAATATTAAAAACTCTTTATAGGCTATGCTTAAAAGGAAATGAAAAATGATAGAAGTGGCAAATCCAGGAGGATTCGGGGATAGTTCTGCCTTAGTGGCACAATCACTGTTCTTGTATATTTTGTATATGAATCAAGATTGTAAAATTAGGTCCCTCCTCCCCCATCCTAATAGTCTGAAGCTCTTGAGAGAGTCAATATATACTCTATTTGCTTTTTCTGTACCCTCCCAACTCTGTACAGTGAGGCAGCACTTGCCCCTCCATCCGTCTTTGTCAAGAGGTAGAGGAGTAATGGGAAAAACTTCCAACACATGTCATTGCATAACTTCCCAAGACCATTATGAACAAGGAATATAGAAAAAGTCCAAGTATTATATAATTTTTTAGAGTGTGTAGATGGGAGTGTTGCTGATATGTATTTGGTCTATTCTTTATTATCTTAGTAGTTTTATGCTATGTATGTACCATAACCAACCTATTGGCTATGAGAAAAATGTAAAATAATGTATTTACAGCCATTGTTACAAATTTATAATATATTTTTCTATCTTGTTTTATATGTATATTATATAACATTTTTAAAGAATTTTTTTCCTGATTGAGAAAAGGATACAAAATGCAAAACTCACAATTTTGATAATTGAAAATTGCCAATTGTTTTGCAGTACTTTATTATATTGAGAGTGTTGTCTTTCTTGGGATTTTATTTAGCTATTAAATAAATACATTAGACACATTTGGGTTTTACTTGGGATTTTATATAGTTTGCATTTTAATTCTTTGGTTCTTTGCTATTTCTATTAGCCCATAGCATAAAAAAAGAAAAAGAAAAAGTCCAGCCTATGGAGTTTATATCAGTAAGTGACAATTTCTTCCTTTCTCTCACTTTATGAATATCTGATTCTAGGGATTATGAGAGAACTAAAGATGACCAAGATGCAGGCCCTGTCCTCAAATTTCCTCATCTGTAAAGTAGGCAGATTGGAATCTATGGCCTCTGAAGCATTATCATCCCATGATGTTCTGTCATTTAGTTTGAAAGAAGGTTAGATAGTAAAGGAGAGAAATTTCTAGAGGTAAACCCCATGTTTCAGTTTCTTAACACTGGCCAGTAATGCATTTTATAGATGCTGAATAAATGAATGGCTAAAGCATTTATTAAGTACTTACACTGGGCAAGTGCTGGGGAGACAAACAGAAACTATTCTAATGGAGGAAGATAGTCCTCATGGAAGATTTCAGCTGCAAGATTAAAGTGGTTTTAGGGTGAATTGATGAAACAGTCAGAAATGCTGCTTCTTTAAGAATTTTTAAATGTCACTTCCACTTAAATGCGATTCCTAATGATAAAAATCTGACAGGATCTGATGATGTCACATTTGGGGTCTCCCATGTTTCTGCTTCCTTACCATAGCCTGGAAACTATGAACTTTTTTCTTTTTAAAATATTTTCAATCTACATTTTAATATGATTGGTTTCTTTCATAAGCTCATAAATTTTTGTATTTTAAAACATGATTCTGAAGGATCTGTAGGTGTCATCAGAGGGGAGAGAAAAGATTAAGAACTCTTGCTCTAGACTTTCTATTCATAAATCATAGCAAATTCAATTCAACATGTGAAGCAGATGTTTTCTATCTCCTTCCCAGATTCCTTGAACCCCAATTATAAAAATCTAGGATAACAAATGTGACCCTTTGCTGTTATAGGTATCCCCTCATCCTTAGAGAACAAGTTCTTCTTGGACAAGAAAGAGGTAAAGAAATAAGAGGAGGTCACCCATTCCTGATCAAGTTATTTAGAGAACTGAAACTAGAACTGAGATGGCATACTGGTTAGAATGCAGGTAATTAAGTCAAAAAGACCTGGATTCAAATCTATCCTCAGATATGTGCTAGCTGTATGACCTTGAGCAAGTCATTTAACTTTATTTATCTCAGTTTCCTTATCTTTAAAAATGACCCGAAGAAGGAAAGAGCAAAACATTCCAATATCTTTACCAAGAAAATCTCAAATAGGGTCATAGAGAGTTGGAACATTGAAAACAACCAAACAACAATAAATTCTGACTCCAAATTCAATACTTTCCCTTGTAACCCCCCCCCATTCAATAATCTCCAGTTTATTATCTATTACCTCCAGAATCAAATTGTTATGCCACAGTTCTCTTTTATTGTCTTGAATCAATTTCCCTAATTATCCTGACTCAGTTTCCCTAATTGTTCTGCCTCAGTTTATAATTGTTCTGTTCAATCCTGCAAAACCACCCCTCCCTTTTTATCAGCATAAAATATCTGATGTTTTAGAATATCAGAATGCCTCTCCTCATCCCAAGCTATCAGAATATCAGATACCATCTTATCAAGATGCCTCTCCCCATCTCTGGGGTTCCTCTCCCCATTATGTCATCCCATCTCCAGTGGCCCACAGCATCCTGACTCCGCCCCTGTGTCAGTCAACCCCTGAGTCTGAGCATGGGTATATAAGTCATTGAGAACTCACATTGTTTGTTGGATTCTTGGAGACAACAGTCTCATTCAGCCCTGCGACCAAACCATGGATCCATTTGGTCCCAGTAAATCTCTCCCTTTTAAATAAATTATTAAATACTCTCTAATCTCTATCTTGCCTCAGTTTCTCCAGCATTACAAAATACAATATCCTGTGTTTATCTTTTAAAGCCCTTCAGAATTCAGCCCTTTTCTACCTTCCTTATTCTCCTCCATGTACTTTCTGATCCAGAGAGAGATTGTTCATCATCCAAGATATTTTATCTCCTGACTTGCATTTTCACTGGCTATCCTTTATCCCTGGAATACTTTCCTCCTCAATACTTTCTGACTTTCCTGATTTCCTTCAGAACCAGATAAAATCCCACGTTCTACAAGAATCTTTTCCCATACACCCTAACTGCTAATGCTTCCCTCAGAGATTATCTGCATCTTGAAATCTATCCAGTTTGAACATAATAATAGGTTAGGATTTTATAGCATTTTTATAACATCTTCTAGCTCAGTGACCTATCCTCTAGAATCAGGAAGACCTAAATTAAAATCCAGCTTTAAGATTGTGACCTTGGGCAAGCCACTTAAACTCTGTTTACCTTAATCTACTGGAGAAAAAAATAGTAAATCAATCCAAAGGCAAACTACTTTAGTATCCTTCCCAAGGTCCCATGGAGAATAAGGTCCACAAGATAACAAAAGAGTCGGAAACAACTCAACAACAGCAATAACAAAAAGACTTATCAAGCACTTTACAAGTATTTCATTTTATCTTCATAATTACTCTGAGAGCTATTATTATCCCTGTCTTACAGATAAGGAAACTAAGGTAGACAGAGATTAAGCGATTTACTTGCCATGCCACATAGCCAGTGTGTATGTGTATGTATATTACCCATATATGCATGTATATATGTACATATGTATACACATATATATATATAATAATTTTTTGCATTGTCATTTCTCTTATTAGATTCTAAACTACTTGAGTTTAGGGGCTGTTTTTGCCCTTCTTGTGTCCCTAGGACTTAGCACAGTGCCTGGCTAAAAGTAGATACTTAATGAAAGCTTCTTGACTTGACTCATTTCACTGTAATAATTGTTACTATTTATACAGTGCTTTAAGGTCCGGAAAGCACTTGACACATAGTATCTCATTTTAACCTCACAACAATCCTGCAAGGTATGTGCTAAGATTATCTTTATTTTATAGAGAAGTTCAAAGACTCGCCTAGGGTCGCACAGTGAATAAATATCTAAAAGATAATCCAAACTCATCCTGACTCTAGCATTTAGTGGTCTAGAGTTGTATTCAACTATTACTCTCCTTTTATAAGGTAAAAAAAAGTCCATATTTGTTATAAGAGTCTTGTTTTTCTTTCTTTTTTAAAATGGGTTAGAAAGAAGAGAAATAAGAGGAAAAAAAGACAGGTTTTTTCTAATTGAAAAATTTTTTTGATATTTTTAATTCCCTTTAAGACTCAGAGGAACTAAAAAAAAAGAATTAGAATATTTTATACACTGAAATTAATTTGCTACATAAGTTACTAAATAAACACAGTTTGAATTGATTTTTTTGTGTTAAAGACTCTAACAAATCATTTAATAAATAACTAAACCTAAAGGGCCTATTTATTTGGCTTCATTATCTTACAGTGTCCCAATTAATTTGTTCTTGCTCAGCATATCCTCTTGGAAGGATATTGCTTCCTCCCCTGCACCACACATAAGACTTATACAGAGATATCTCCACTCAATGCATTAGACCTGGCAGAATAGCCAGAAAGGTTATAAAGAAGTGATACATGAACCATTTCCTGTCTAGAAAAGAAAGGAGGTTTTTCAAAAGGAAAGAGTCTATTAAAAAACACAGACGTGCGCAGAACAAATAATAACATGCTCATAAATAAAACCCTTTAAGTCTTCAGAGGAGGCTGATGAAAGAGAGAATCCTTTTACTCATTCTCTCCTAATAGAAATAGAGACTTTTTTTATATAGTCTGAGCCAATTCCAGATAGTTTAAAATCTCTTCAGGCCATAGACTGGAAAGTTTAGAAGAAATCTCAGAAGACAGTCTTTTAATTCAATTTTTAATTCAAGAAGGAATCCCATCTGCAACATCCCTACTCTATTATCTGTAATGCATACTAATTAAAGTTTAATTTTTCAGATATAAAATATTATTTGCATTCAATCCGAACCATTTTTTAACAAAAAATAGGACTCTGAGAAGTTGCAAAGCAGATGCTGACCAACACTGGTAGAGAACATTTCCTCACCTGAGAGATCCAGTTTCTACCCATAATATGAGTAATACCAGACATCTTAACCATGACATGAATAAAACCATCTACCAGCCCCAGCCCCTTCCAACCTATCCTTTCAGATTCATCTCTTCTACTGCTACTACACAGTTCCCACCTTTATCTCAGATAAAATCTCAGAACCATTATAAACTCATAGATTTAGAGCTGGAAGGGACATTAAAGCTCATTTGCTTTGGCCTTTACTGAAACTAAGACCAGTAAAAGTGAATGTAAGTGTCAGAACCAGGATTGAACTCAAGTCTCCAGACAACCTCCACAGCCCTGCCCTTCCCAGTGTGACTTCTTTCCTGGGCAAGAGTAGGCAAGAAGGGTATCTCAGTGTTGAATTTAAGTAAATTCAATTCCCAACATTTCAGCCTTTTCCTTTTCCAGAGAGCTGCTCCCCTGGCAAGAATGACCCCAATTCCATCTCTCTGAATGGTCTCTTGGTGTATCTCTCCCCCACCCCCATCTTCTTCTGCCTTCTCTTGTATATTTTTTCCTCCTTTAGATTGTAAGCTCTTTGAGAGTTGTGACTATCTCTTTTTTCACTAATTGTATCCCAGAGTTTAGCACAGTACTTGGCACAGAAGAGATGCTTAGTAAATGTTTATTGGATTTATTGAATTGGATTCCTCCTCTCCAAAGCAAAACCAGTTTTAACTCACCTGGACTTCCAAAAAGATTAATTGTAAAACAGCAAATTTCTCAGCCCACAGACAGAGTGGGCAGAGTGGAAGACCCCCTCCTCAATTTCTTCAATTTGTCCTCTTTTTTCCACACCAAAATCATCACCCAGTCTCAGAATTCCACTTGCCTCTTGTCCCTTTTCCCCTTTCCCCTTTCCCCTTTTCCTTTTACTGAACACCTGCCTCAGACGAGGGAACTTTCAGTAACAAGCCTCCCCACACACACACACAGGTATCACATCACAGATCCACAGAACTTGAGAGTTGGAAAGGATATTGGATATTATCAAACTCAATCTTCCAGAAAGGGAAATTGAGGCCCAGAGAGAGAGAAAAACCTTGCCAGAGGTCACACTGTGTTGGTGACAGGGACTGGATAAAAATCTGAGTTTCCTGACTATTATTATAAGTCTACTAAAAACAGTCCAGAATCTGGAGTTCCATCCTCAACAAACCCTCCCCCCACCCCCATTTTTAACAGAAGTAGAAATAGGACTCTTCCCAAAGTTCACTTACTATAAGCAGAGAATAAGATTGCATTATCTCAAAAATCTTTTTTTTTTAAGTAAGAAAATTTTTTACTGCCTTTAAGAACAGATTTGGAAACAAATAAAAATGCATTCTTCCTTCCCAGCAACCCCAAAGGGTCTAGGCCTTGAATTTCAAGGCCCTAAAATGTGATGGTGTTATATAGGGGCCATACCAATTTCAGCTTACCTGGAGGCTATTACTTGCAGAAGGATCCATTGTAAAACAGCAAATCTGTCAGCACTGCAGATTAGAGAAGATAGAGAAAAGAGGCTGGTATTAAAACCCTCCTCGCTGCCTTTCCTTTCCTCCCCTTCTTTCTCTTTCTTTCCCTCCTTCCCCTCCTCAGAACACTTAAATAAATAAAGGAGAGCTCCCAGGTATAGTAAATGTCCACACTTCAATGTTCAAGCTGCAAAGCCCAGCCTCCTGCATCCCTAAGGGCCATGTAAATTCCTCTCTAGCCCACTGGCCAGTCCCCTTTGCCCTCTCTGGGGCTTGGAGCCAGTAATGTCTGATAGGGTTCAATGCTCCATCCATTAGGCCCCTTATCTGGTCAGACTAAAGTCATTCCTTTTCAATCTCACCATTGGAGTTTTCCTGGGTCTCCTACAATCCCATCCTCAAAAGCACAGAAATGGGGGTGGGGATGGAGAAATTCACAGAAATGTGAACCTCATGACAAGGAATCAGTCAACCGAGCCCTTGTTTTTCTTAGGGGCTTGCCAGGGCATGGGAGGGAGGGAAGGCCAGGATTTCTGCTCTGGTCCTTTTATTTATCCAATCTCTCTCCATATCAAAGCCATCATCTAGTCTCAGAATTGACACCCTCCTCTTTTCCCTTTCTGTACACCTGCCTCAGGCCAGGAGAACTTTCAGTCACAAGCCCCTCCACACTTTGGTACAGGCAGCAGGCCACAGATCCACAGAACTTTAGAGTAGGAAGGGACCCTAGGCAATATCAAGCTAATTCTTCAGAAGGGGAAACTGAAGCTTGCCAAAGATCAGACTGTGTTAGTGACAGGGCCTGAACTAAAATCTGAGTTTTCTGACTCAAGTCTGCTAAAAGCAACTCAGAGCATAGGATCCCACTCTCAAGCCCCCACTCCAAGACCTCTTCCCATTGGCCAATCATCATAAACAAAGAGTGAGACAGCAGTACCTGAAAATCTGTAGAATCCTTTGCCTCTTCCAGTCCAGAGCCAAGCAATTGTCAGGAGTTGACAAACAGAAGAAACCTATTGTGTGCGTACCTACATTTTCCCCAATAACTTAGCATTAAAAATCAATGGAAAATGATGAGCAAATCAGCTTTTGCCAGTCTCCGAGGAAAAATCGGTTCCCAGATTACAACAGAAGCCAGTGGTGGGAACCTGTGAGCTGGAGCAGCGATTTAAGGAGTTTCTCTTTTGTGTAATAAACAGCCAGCAGAGGCCCCAGGAGTGACCAGCTGGGCCACGGCTCACTCACCTTTGCCTCCTTTCCCCAGCTGTTACAACACACCCATCACCAACCCACTTGCCTCACTGGGGCGGACCTGCTGCTGGAAGTTCAGTAATGACAGGGTTGGGGGAAGCAAGGCAGCGAGGGAGAAAGAAGTCTTTCTGCCTTCTCAGGGAGAGCACAAGCACCCCAACTCTCATTTTTCACACAAGGTTTGACCCCAAGAGAAGCCAGTAAGACTAGTACTACTCTCAGGCTCCCAGATGCACAGACAATAGCTGTGAGAAATCCAAGTTGTGAAGGAGAAATCGAGACACAGTATCTCAGAGCTGGAGAGGGATTGTAGCTGCCAATCCAACTTTACCATGGGTGCATAAGCAGCCAATGATCGATCTGGGTTTTAAAACTGGGATCTGCTAGTGCCAAATCCAGCATGTTATGCATATTATATCATATAAAGGCAGAACTGAAAGAGACCTTTGAAAGACAATGTCAGAGTTTTTGTTGGTGGTGATTGTTCAGTTGTTTTCAGTTGTACCTAATTCTTTGTGATTCCTTTTGGGAATCTAGTAGTACAGCTACTAGAGGGTTTGTTCCCCAGCTCATTTTACAGATAAGGAAACTGAGATAAAACAGAATTAAGTGACTTGCCTAGGGTCTAAGTAAATGTCTGAGGCCAGTTTTGAATTTAGGAAGATGAGTTTTCCTAACTCTGGACCTGATGCTCTAGATCCACTGAACCACCCAGAAAAGACATGGTATAGAATGTTGGAAGGCCTTAAGAACACAGAATGTTAAGAGTTAAAGAGATATTTGAAATATAAAAAATAGAATGCTGGAGCTGGAATGTCCCTTCAGCATTCACCTAGTCAAACCTTTTCATTTTACAGAGGAGGAAACTGAGGCAAAGAAAAAAGTTATGATATATCCAGCATTAATATAATAACTAGCAGTAAGCTATACAATTTCCTACAAGATTATACTATGTCCTATGTCTGTCCTTAACAACTACACACACACACACACACACACACACACACACACACACATACACACAACTTTGCAGTAATCTAAGAGAAAAGAAAGACCAGAGAAGGAGCAAAAATACCCTTTGATAAAAGTAAGGGAATTAAAATCTGTTCCCTGGACTTTCAGCCCTGACCTCCTCTTCCTTCCCCTCCCCCTTCTCAAACTTAGTGCCAAGGCTGAACATTACATTAAGTTTTATTTATGCCTTCTCTTTCAGTCCCCAGTTCTCTTGTCAGCATTAGTCAGAGAAAATCGGCATGTTATATTTGCCTACTCAGAGAAAGTCAAATACAGAAATAAGAAAGGAATGTGGCAGATTTATGGCCTCAAATTCCAGATCCTAAATTACTGGCTATAAGTGGGACTGGGCACCTTTCCCCTTGGATTCAAGCCCTTTCAGGGGGTGGGACCACAGTTCAGGCAGCATCAGGGATCAGACCAAGAGCCTGGGCCCAAGGACAGTCAATAAAAGGTGTTTTTGTTTGGTGCTAAACATCATAAGTGGAATTGGCCAATGGGAATTGGCCAATGAAGTGTCCAATTTAGGCAACAGTCTGCATGAGCAAGGGAAGGAGCTGTGAATGTCTCTCCTTCTTCCATTTGCCCCGCCCCACCAGCAAAGGAACTTTCTAGGTTGAGATGCTTTCCTGGAACCAGCAGGTGAGAAATACTAACAAAGATGACCTGTCAGCTTTCCCAGGGACCAATTGGACACTGACCTGATTTATGTGCTCCAGATCTACTCCTTCTGAAGCTGACCCTGGGGAATTTGTAGGTGGCTTGAAATTCTCCGAATTTTCCGAGATATATCTTAGAGATTCTGGTCATTAGGTCCATTTCTAAAGCTCAGATTTCAACCAGAGACGGAAACAGTGTTGAGCACAAAACCAAATCAAACCAAAGCAAAAAACCCTACTCCAAAGACCCAGTGTCCTTCCAATTTTTTTTTGTCCTGTAGAAAACTACAATGTAAACTTTTTGGAAGCAGACACAGTTTCATTCTTGTGTTGCATCCCCAGTGCCTTAAGCACTTCTCTGCAGAGAATAGGTCCTTAAATATTTGTTGAAATGAAAAAAGCAAATATTTCTAAGATGCCTAATCTGTGCTTCCCACTATGCTAGCAAACCCTTCCCCCTCAAAACAAAACAAAACAAAACAGAAACAAAAACCTTAGATAAGATAGAGTTCTGACCTTAATGGAATTTACAATTTGCAAAGGGAGGAACATACCAACATAGAAATAGTCATAATATAAAATACACAATGAGCACATTAAAGAGAAACAAAATAAAATGCTATGTGAAGTCTGAGGGAGACAGTATCTAATATAATAGTACCATTTTATGGGCTTTATCATGAGACTTTAAAAAGATAATTAAACATGTAATAAATAAGTATACATGTAACACACTCTGAAGTGCTATATAAATATAATTTATTATGACTATTATTGTTGACAGGAAATCAGGGAAGGCTTCCTGAAAGAAATGGCATTTGGGTTGGACTTTAAAGAAGAGCTAAGATTTCCAAAGGAGAAGGAACAGCTCATTTCAGGGATGGGGAACAGTATCTGAGCCAAGGTAGAGCAGAAATGGAAGAGCACATTACTATATGTTTGGGTAGGGGAGAGGCTATAGAAAATTGTCCAGTGTAGCTAGAGCAGAGAATACATGAAGGGTATAATAAGAGATAAGGCTAGAAAAGTGGGATTGTGTCAAAATGTAGAGAACCATGACTATCAAACAAAGGAATGAATCTGAACTTTACCCAGGAAGCAATAAGTAACCCCTGAGGATCTCCTAAGCACCTGATCCAATCTGTGTGTTTAAAAAAAAAAAAGATTATTCTGGAAACATTATGAGGAGGGATGGATTGGAAGAGAAAGAGCTAGTAGAAATTCATATAGGTAGGAAATAACAGTTTTTACTAAAGTAGTATCATATCACGTTAAAAATGGAGGAAATGGTGGAGAAACATATTGTGATGGCAGAATCTGGACACTTTTTCTTCCCTTGCTTTACCAGACTTTATCTCTTAGCTCTCTCCATTCTTGTCTAATTCCTCCTTTTCATTCACCTTGGCTGATTATCAAAGCCTTTCTGCCCTTAAATACAGATGTCCTTCAAGGTTCTACCCTTGGAAAGAAGACAAAAAGGAAACAAATACTTATTATGTACTTACTATTATGTAACTTACTGTTAGGAACTGTAGAAAGTACTTAGGATTACATACAGTCAATTTTTGTCATTTGCAGTACTTATGTTCAATAAAGTTGCCATAAATACTGAATTAGCAAATATCGAACCATTGTTCCTAAGGGAGTATGGGGTTTGAGTCCTGAGAGCCTCTGGTCATTACATTTTCATCAACTAATCAATATATAACCTTGTTTTATGTGTTCTTGTTTAAAGGCATCTTATTTAATATATATTTCTTATGCATAATTACATAGAAATTTCCTTTTCCTTTTCCTTTTTCTGTCATTCTGTCATTCATGACAATTTCTGTCAATTCATTAACATAAACTGAGAGCAAATGGCACCATAATTCATGCATTATCCAACTCCAACACACATTCCTTCTCTATAAGACACCTCACAGCCTCCTGTGCTTAAGCAATACTAGAAAATACATCAGCACTATTTCTAGGAGCCATTTTAAACAGCTTAAATCGCCAACAAAAAGCACAAAAATGCAAAAAAAAAAAAGCAACACTAAATACATAGCAAAAAGGACATGTATTTACAGGATAAGAATTAAAACAAGAAAATGGATATATTGCCTTATTCAGCCTTACCTGGAAACTTATGCATAGGGTAACTCAAATTTTTCACCACTTTGCACATGTCTAAGAATGACCAAAAAAAGTATCTTGAGTATTGATTTTGGAATTATAAATAAATTTTAGTGACTAGAGGAATTCACAAATATGGAATCCATGAATAATTAGGATTGATTATATAAGCAAAAAGAAAGATAATTCTTGATCTCAAAGAGTTTTCATTCTAAGGGGAGGGAAAGATGTTATCCAAGAAGAGCTGAAAAATTGGAAGGGTAACAATGATTTTGAAGTCATGAAAGTTAGGAATAGGGAAGGTCAATGGAAGCAAGCTGGCATGAGACCTTGAAAGCAGGTATTTCAGATTAAGCAGTAGTAATAGTCTGTTCCAAAGCAAGAAAGTTCCAGACATCAAGAAAAGTTCAAAAATGAGACAAGAACAGAGCTATAACTATGAAATCCCAAAAGTCAGAAACAGGGCTAGACAGTATTCTTCTTTATACGCTCTCCCTTGATTTCTTCATGAGTTCCTATGATTTCAATTATAATTTTTAGACAGGTTGGACACCCAAATCTATTTATCCAGCTTTCATCTTTCCTCTGAAGTCCTATTCATCATTTCCAACTGTATGCTAGATCTTCCCACCTGGATATCCACTGATACCCCAAATTCAACACATTCAAAATGAAATTCATTATCTCTAGGCCTACCTCTCATCAGACCCTTCCCTATCTCTGCTGAAGGTTGTACTGTCTTCCTAATCACCCATGTTCATAACATTAAAGTCATCCTTGATTCTTCCCTTTCCTTCAATCCCTATATCCAATCACTGCCAAATCTTATAAATTGTACCTTCACAATGGCTCCATTCACATCATAGTTATGGTCTTCATCACTTTTCACTTGTATGATTACAATAGTGTCCTCATTAATCTCTCTGCCACTGATCCATTCCAAATCTTTACCAAAATCATTTTTCTAAGGGACAGGTTCCCCTGCTCAAAAACTTTTGGTGGCTCAGAGATATCTTACTTATTGTCTGGAGAATGAAACATTCCTTAGCCAGTTTTCAAGGTCCCCACAATCTGATTCTAATCTACCGTTCCATCTTTATATCACAATATTCCCTTTCATACATTCTGTTTCCTAGACAAAGTGTACTGCTAATTGTTTCCTGAATTAGATGTGCCATCTTTTTTTGCTTCCATGCACTTGCATATTTCTCCTGCTGTTTGGAACTATATCCAAAGGGCTGTAAAACTGTGCAAATCCTCTGACCCAACAATACCAGTGGGTGAGGTGGGAGAAGGATCTATTTGTACAAAAACATATTTATTGCAGCTCTTTTTGTGGTGTCAAAGAATTGGAAATTGAAAGGATGTCTATCAATTTTGGAATGGCTGAACAAGTTGCAATAAATGATTATAATAGAATATTACTGTGCTATAAAAAATAAGCTAATTTCAGAAAAACCTGGAAAGACTTATAAGAACTGATGCAAAGTGAAGTTAGAAGAACCAGGATAACATTGTATATAATAACAGCAATACTATATGATGATCACTTGTGAATCAGCTTAACTATTTGCAGAAATACAATGATGCAAAACAATCCCAAAGAACTCATGATGAAAAATGTTATCCATATCTAAGGAAAGAACTGATGTAATCTGAAGGCAATTTGAAACTTGCTATTTTTCACTTTCTTTATTTTTGTAGGTTCCTTTTCCTTTGAATCTGTGTCTTCTTTCACAATATGATTAGTATGGTAAGATGTTTTACATGATTGAACATGTATAACCCAGAACATATTGCTTATTGAATCAGGGCAGGAGGAAATAAGAGAGGAAAAGAGAAAATTTGGAACTCAAAAGTTTTTTTAAATGAATGTTTGAAATTGTCTTTACATATGACTGGGAAAAATAAAAAATTATTATAAAAAATAAATCATCTCTCCTGCCTAAAATGAGCTCCCTCTTTATCTCAGCCTTTTAGAATCTATATTTCTTTCAAGGCTCTGCTTAGCACCTCCCCTGTGAAATTTTCTCTGATTCTTCCCTATTGGTACTCTCTCCTATCTTACTGGATCATCGATTAAAATCTGGGAGGGACCTAGAAGCCATCAAGACCAATATTTTCATTTTACAGATGAGGAAACAGGCACATTGAGGCTAAGTTATTTGCCCAGAGTCATAAAACTAATAAGTCTTTGAGTTGGGATTTGAACCCTGTTTTTCCTGACTCCAAGTTGAGCACTCTGTCCATGACACTTTGCTAACTAGGACTTTATCTGTTCTCTCCTTTACTTTTTTCATTCCCTGTACTGTAAAATACTCACTGGGTGTTCATGTTGCATCCCCTTAAAAGAATTAAGCTCCTTGAAAGTAGGAATTTTTTTTGTCTTCCTATTCCCTTCTCCACAGTAGGCATTTAATATTTATTACTGTTAAGACTTAGTAACTGATTGGTATAATAGGAAAGGAAAGGTAAAAGTTCAGATAAATCCATGGTTTCAAATTGGGGAGACCAGCTGAACTATGTAAAACAGTGAAGTCAGAAGGAAGAGAAGGTTTAGGAAGGAACTCAATAAGAATAGTACTAGATATGTTTGTTACATGTGAGCTTGGGATTTTCAGGTAAAAATGTTGTATAGATATTTAGAGAAGATCTGAGTCTCCATTTCAGAAGAAAGATTAGGGCCAGAAATATTTGGGAATGACCTACTTAGAGATGGCAGTTGAAGCCACCATAGAAATGAATAATAGTACCAAGTTAAAAACAGATAAAGAAAGAAGTCAAGGGACAGACCCTTAGGGATCAATCTCATTAAGGGATAAGGAAGAAGATAATGAGCCTATGAAGGGGTTAAAAAAGAGATCAGCTAATGAACATTTCTATATTATAATGACCAAGTCTGGTCATTATACATATATATGTGTGTGAGTGTGTGAGAATAGGTATACATATGTGTATATATACATATACACACAGAGACATATATACACAAAACATACAATATACAACATATTTACCACATATATATAATTGTACACACATATACATACATACATACATACATACATAAAGGCATCTGCCTCTATTTGCAGAAGTGAGAGACTTAGGATGTGGTATATTACAGATCTGTCTTTTTCCATATGCTGGATAGTTTTACTGAATTGTGGGGTTTTTCCCACTTTTATTCTTTGTCATATGGGATGGCACTCTGGAAAAAGAAAAAGTGAGGAATACATTAGGGAAGATTGGTGATGCAAAAATAAAAGATATCAATAAAAATATATGTTGAAAAAGGAAGAATGTTAGCAAGCTAGGAAAATACCAGAGGAAAATGCCGGAGCACTATGTGATGTCTCTGAACTCAAGGGAGGAAAGATTATCTGAAATAAAGTGGGAAAGAACAAAAGGTCCAGGTAGTCAGGACTGTCAAAAGCTGAAAAGCTCAAGGAAGAAGAGGAAAATGTCAGGTATTTGGAACCCTGTGGAGCTGAAAGAGGTCAAAGGAGAAGCAGGTATACTTTAGAAGTAGCAAAGGAATGCAGGTGCTGTCTATATCATAGGCTTTGGAACTTGGCCATTGTGATTTTGAGGATTAAGAGGTGACCAATGACCTCTGAGAGCAGTTTCAGTAGAGTGGTAAGACAGAAGCCAGACTGTAAGGAAATAAGGAAAAAGTAGGTAGCAATAAGATATTGAGAATTTAATTTTCCCCCTCTTCTCCTACAAACTCCTCTCTAGATTGTCCTGCTGATAGTTGATACTTGCTCTTGGCTTTCACACTTACACTACTTTTTAACAGAATTTAGCAGAGAAGGGGAAAAGAAAGCTGGACAACTGAGTAAGAATGAAGAATTGAAGAAAGGGTTTTTTAGGATTAAGAAAACCTGAATATCAAGAGTCCAGGTAGAAGATTAACTTTGATGAGAATTGTCTATATCTCTTCTTTTTGGATAGAAAAAATAAGTAATGACTATGAGAAGTTATGAGAAATACAGAAACACCTATGTTGGCTGGCCTCAGTTTTCTTACTAAAATGGGAGACTAGGTCATTTGGATGCATAGAGAGAGGAAAAGGTTTGAAATAGTTGTTATAAACTTTGCAAACAGTGAGCAGCTGATCATTCTGATGACAATATGAAGTAAATTAACAAATATCCTCTTTCAAAAATACCAGTGCTTGAGTTTCATTGGAGAAATGATGGACAGAAACAGCTACACCCAAAGAAGGAATACTGGGAAATGAATGTGAACTATTTGCATTTTTGATTTTCTTCCCGAGTTATTTTTACCTTCTGAATCCAATTCTCCCTGTGCAGCGGGAGAACTGTTCGGTTCTGCAAATATGTATTGTATCTAGGATATACTGCAACATATTTAACATATATAGGACTGCTTGCCATCTTGGGGGGGGGGGAGGAGGGAGGGAGGGGAAAAAACGAAACATAAGTGATTGCAAGGGATAATGTCGTGTAAAAATTATCCTGGCATGGATTCTGTCAATACAAAGTTATTACTAAATAAAATAAAATTAAAAAAAAAATACCAGTGCTCTGACATTTTCATAAAGGCAAGCTTAGCAAAAGGACTCCATATTAGAAATTATCCTCCAATGACCTTGAAGTGAGGAATTACATATCATTTCTCCTCGTCTGCTTGATTATTTCCCTTGCTTCAGCAATTGCAAGATATCCCAGTTTCAGGAAATTTGATATAATTCTCTATTACCACCTCCATGTACTCTCACCATCCCCATACCTTGCCTACCTTTTTCAACTACAGCTGGTAGTCTGAAATCTGATATGATAGGGATTTACTCATTTTCTTTCTTTCTTGCTTGGTTGCTTTTTTTTTTTTTTTTAACTTATTTTCTTTATTCTTCAGTCAAGCATTTCAATTGATATTTTTTTTCCACTCAATACTATTTTATTTTTTCCAATTACATGTAAAAGAGTTTTCAACATTCATCTGTATAAGATTTTGAGTTTCAAATTTTCCTTCTTTCCTCCCTTCCTCTCTCCCTAAGCATTCTGATATAAGTTATACATATACAATCATTTTGAATGTATCTCCACATTAGTTATCTTGTGAAAAAAGAATCAGAATAAAATGGAAAAACCACAAAAAAAGATAAAACAAAAAAATAAAAAAGGGAAGATAGTATGCTTTAATCTGCACTCAGATGCCATAGTTCTTTTTTCTGGGTATGGATAGTATTTTCCATCATGAGTCTTTTGAAATTGACGTTGATCATTGTATTGCTGAGATGATCCAGATCTATCATAGTTGATCATGGCACAAAATTGCTGTTACTATGTACAACATTCTCTTGGTTCTGCTCACTTCACTTTGCATCAATTTATATTTCTTTTCAGCTTTTTCTGAAATCTACCTGCTTATTTCATATAGCACAATAGTATTTCATTACATCAATATACCACAACTTATTCAGCCATTCCCTGACTGATTGATAGCTCCTTAATTTCCAATTCTTTCCCATCAAAAAAAGATATAAATGTGCTCTAAATATCTTTTATATGTGGCTCCTTTTCCCTTGTTTACATAGTGGTACTGTGTATCACAGGGCATGCACAGTAGCCTTTGAGCACAGTTGTATTGATGATTTTGATAATCTACTGACCGAGTCTCCCCTCAATGACCTTATTTTGTGAGCAATTGTCACATGGGATGATTTGCTGTACAGAAGAAGCACTTCTAGGTTTTTTACTTTATGGAAGAAGAATTTCCTGAATGCACTGGATAGTTTTGTCTCATTAAGGGTATCAAGATTTGACCCTTGAGTCTCTTTCTATCCTTTTGTGAGTGCCTCATGATTTATGCCAATTTTTCTCATTTTGACATTGATCCAACTGGTGTCAAATGAACTTTTTGGTTCTTTCTGTGGCTGTGTCTCCCTTTTTATCAAGGCTGAAAATATAGTGGCCAATCATGGATTTGATCTCACTGGCATAGATTGGCAAGGAAGCTTTAAACCTTCTCCATTTCCTTTCTAGTGCAATCACTATTAAAAAAAAATCTCAAGTACTATCAAAAATCTCATTGCAATTACTCTCAAAAATAATTTTAAATCTAACCTCATAATAACTATAAATAGAGATTCAAAGGCAGAGTGAAATTGGGAATGGATTTTCTACAAGAAGAAATACAATTTTTTTTTAATTCTTGAGGAAAGAATTGGAAAATAAATACATGGCTTAGAAAAGAAAAAATAAATCTTATTCAAGAAATAGACTCCTTGATCATTATACATGGCAACAACATGATAATTCTGATGAGTGTGGCTCTCTTCGACAATGAGATGATTCAGGCTAGTTCCAATGGTCTTGGGATGAAAACAGCCTTCTGCACCCAGAGAGAGGACTGTGGGAACTGAATATAGATTATAACATAGTATTTTCACTCATTTTGTTGCTATTTGCTTGCTTTTTCATTATTTCTTTATGAATTGATTTTTCTTGTGTAGCATGATATTTGTAGAAATATGTATAGAAGAATTGCACATGTTTAACATATATTGGATTACTTACTGTCTAGGGGATAGGGTGAAGGGAAAGGAAGGAAAAAATTTATAACACAAGATTTTGTAAGAGTGAATGTTGATGTATTGGTCAACCTGCCATCTTGGGGAGGGGATGGGGAAAGGAGGGGAAAAATTGGAACAAAAGGCTTGACAATTGTCAATGCTGTAAAATTACCCATGCATATAACTTGTAAATAAAAAGCTATAATAACAAAAAAGAGTAAATGTTGAAAATTATCCATGTATATATTTTGAAAATAAAAAGTTTTAAATAAAAAAAAGTTGACCTCTAAATAAGGAAAATAAAAATATAGAAAACAAAAAAATAAAAAAAATAAAGTTAACATTTCTTATGAAGAAAAAAAAGAAAGAAGACTCCTTAAAAATATAAATAGCACAAACAGAAAACAATGTCTTTATGAAACAAGAAAAAACATTAGACCAAAATCAAAAGATGTTTTTTTAAATAGAAGAAAATTTAAGTTATCTGATAACAAAACCAACTGACCTAGAAAACAGGTCAAGGAAAGGTAATATAAATATAATGCTCCTTCAGGATCCACTCATCCAACTCAGACAGCTCCTAGTAGCTTGGTTCTATGGTAATTTTGTGAAGGGCTAGTTTCCCAAATACAAATTCACCAGTCCTCTCTTACATCCTTCCCCTTGACAATCAAATTCAGTTCTTTTGCAAAGGCATTTACTCAAATAACATAAAAATAAGAATGATTACAAAACATTTTCCTTACATCAGTCAGTGACACACTCTCCCAAAAATATATCCAAAGGTCAGTCTAGGGCCAAGTTGACACAAACTTAAACTTCGTATAGTGATCATGAAGTATTTTACATTTTCTTCTATTTTTTTTTCATTTTTAAAATTTTGTTTGATTGATTCTTGATGTCTCATTGAATCATCCACTTCCATTTATTCAGTTCTAATTTCTAGTAAACTATTTTCTTCAGCTAGTTTTTTTAACCTCCTTTTGAATTTAGCCAAATGAACTTTTACATGAGTTGCTTTATTCATTGGATTTTTTTCCCGATTTCTCCAATTCTATTTTTCAAGAAGTTGTTTTCTTTCTCCATTTCACCAAATCTATTTTTTTAAGGAGGGGTTCTCTTCATTATGCTTTTTTTTTATTCCATTTCACCAAATGTATTTTTAAGGAGTTGTTTCCTTAAGATAATTTCTGTGTTTCTTTTCCCAAAGTTCTCATTTCCTTTCCTCATTTTTCTTCTAACTCTCTTTTAAGATCCTTTTTTAATTCTTCCAAGAAAAGTTTGAGTTGGAGACTAATTCATATTTGAATTTTGAGACTTCATCTGGAGATGCTTTGCCTTTAGTTTCTTCAGGGTTTGAGTCTGTTCTGCCCTGTCTCCATAAAAATTATCAATGGTCAGAGTGCTTTTTCATTTTTTTGCTCATTTTTAAAGGTTGAGGTCTACTCTTAGGGCAAAGGGAAGATTGTCCCAAGCTTCCTTTGCAGAATGATAGACAGGGGTTTTAAACTGCTTTGGGGCCAGTGTGCAGAATTTTGCACATATATATACATGTTTTAGGATTCTAGTGGGAGCTCTTAGACAAAATACAGTCAACTCTCCATTATCTTGGCTCCACCACCAGAGTTCAGATAGTTACAAAGACACACACATATACCAGGTCAGAGCAACTAGAACAGAAGCAGGTTCTACATGTCTTTTATCTCTCCAGAAAGTTCTTTTTTAATACAAAATTTATTTTTAAATTCCATTTTATTTACAGTTACAAATTTTTTCCCTTTCTCTACCCCATCTCTCCCCCATCTATTGAAAAGCAAGAAAAATAAAATCCATCATAATTTTTTTTCATTAGCCACATTCTCCCCCTCCTCCCCAAAAAAGCGAGGGGAAAAATAAATAGAAGAAAATAGCTTTCAATCTGAACTCTGAGTCCTTTATCTGGATTGTTTCATCTTGAGAGCTTTGGAATTATGGTTATTGTCTTGATCAGAGTTACTAAGTCTTTCAAAGTTGAATATCCTTATAATATTGCTCTACTATATAAATTGCTGCCTTGGTTCTGCTTCACTTTATATCAGTTCATACTAGTTTTCTCATGTTTTTAAAACTATACTCTTCATCAAATCATATCTCCAGAGAACCTGTGTTAAAACAAGTTACTTACAATTGACAGAAAAATGATAGATAAGATGTAGAAATTTTTGCACATGGCCACTGTGTAGATTCATATTACTTAGCTATGTTTATTTATTATAAGAGTTCCCCTCTTTTTTTCTCTGATTAAGTGGGGAAGGGGTAAGAAAGGTTTGGGGTTAGCAATAATGATGTAAAAAAAAATGGATCATTGAAAACGTTTTTTAAAATGCAGAGTAGAGATCAGAAAAGAAGTTCATACTTCCTTCAAAAGCATAAGTTTTGAAAGTATATACTTTCTTGGGGCAGCAAGATGGTACAGTGGATAGAGCACCAGCTCTGAAGTCAGGAGGACTTGAGTTCAAATCTGGCCTCAGACACTTAACACTTGTAGCTATGTGACCCTGGGCAAGTCACTTAACCCCAATTGCCTCAGCAAAAAAAAAAAAAAAAAAGAAAGAAAAGAAAAGAAAAAAAAAAGAAAGTATATACTTTTTATTAAAGAAATTATTCTGAAATGAAAATTCATAATTTTGTATAGAATTCTCTTTTGTGTAATCTGTTGTGTAAATAGAAACATTCTGGTTTTTAAAATTTTTTTAAAATTTCTATCAGTCATTCATATCTTAGTATGAAATTCAATCAGACTACCTTTCTTTTGTTGTTTAATCAAAAGGATGAATTGAGAAAATGATAGTTTTCATTATAGGAGAGAAAAATTAAATAATTTTTAGAATATATAATTTTTTTACTTAGAGGAGGTAAGCGAGAAAGGTCTGTAGTCACTGCTAAACCCTCTGCCTTGTATTTTTTTAATTTTAAATTTAAATACAAAATAAGGAAAAGAAAAACAAACAAATAAACCATTGCCCCGTACATTGAAGAACATGAGAGCATTCAAAATATAAAGCAAAACATTTCCATTTCAGAAAATCCTATATAATAAAAACTATACATTGTGTTACTCTCCTGCATTTTTCACAGCTTCTCATTGGACTAGTTGATTTCCAAGATCTCTTCTAGCCCAAGATTTATTGTCTTCTCGTACTAACAGTGCTAGTCCTAATAATCCACCCATTTATTTTAGTGCTTTAAAAAATTTATGTTTTCCTAGAAAAGAAGGGAAAACTCTTGAAATGACAGAAAGGGCAATCCCACTAAGACTTAAATGGTCTTCACAGACTGACATGGCCAAACAAATTCATCAGATAAGTAACTTTTTGGTGAACCTGGATAGGCTGCTATTCTTCCCGACTATAGACAAACTTAAAAGCTTTTCCATCTCGTCAGCCTTCTCCAAACTTGTGTTCTGCTTTTCTGACCTTTGAGAGCCCCAGGTCACCTTCACACAACATTAGGTATCTGAGTATAACCTTAGAGGAGAAGTTCACTTGCGTCACGGGTTAAGCAGGCTTTTGTGAGTTGCCCTGGAACCTACCTTACCTTTTATAGTTTTTAGTTTCCTTGGAAAAGTGCCAAACAACTGATTTACAAATTAACTTTCAAAACATGACCCTTTAGTAAACTGGGGACAATCTGTACCTAGATTTCCTGCCAAAGATTGGCCGAGTTCTCATGAAAGACAAAAACCTGGCCTGGAGGGATAATGGGGCTAACCAAAGGAATCACTGTGAAAAATATTTTTATTAGCTCCAGCACTTAACGTGTAACCATGGCAAGTTACCAAAAATCACTGGAGTTCTGTAAAATGAAGATGATAGCTTGTTTTACCTCCCTCCTGGAAGTGGTTATGAAGAAAGAGCTTTGCAAATCTTAGAGCACTATATGAAGGTTAATCATTATTTTTCTTATTAACAAAACTCTAAATATGAGTTATTTTTATTATGGTAGCTGCTGTTTCTAAATCTATTTTCATTTCTTTCCGAGTTATTTTTACCTTCTGAATCCAATTCTCCCTGTGCAACAGGAGAACTGTTCGGTTCTGCAAATATGTATTGTATCTAGGATATACTGCAACATATTTAACATATATAGGACTGCTTGCCATCTTGGGGGGGGGGGGTGGAGGGAGGGAGGGGAAAAAACGAAACATAAGCGAGTGCAAGGGATAATATTGTAAAAAAAATTATCCTGGCATGGATTCTGTCAATACAAAGTTATTATTAAATAAAATAAAATTAAAAAAAAAATATAAAAATAAAAAAAAAATCTATTTTCATCCTTGCAAAGACTTTGGAATGTCTTTCACAGAAAGAGACATGTGGAGTAGAATTTATGAGCTATATCCCTGGGAAGTAAAACTGCTGGATTCTCTAGGACAAAGAGAAAAAAGAGTAAACTACCAAGTCTGCATTGCCCTTTAGGGCAGGAAGCCATGCTGCAGAATTTCTATCTGTATTCTACAGCTCTACTCTTTTTGCTCAAATTCTTCTTTCTGCTTCCCTTAGATTCAGGATTTCATGAGAAAAGGAGGAGCTGGTGACCAGGAAGCAAATGTAGAGACTGTGACCAGAACCTTCCAAAAACTAGCACATGACACCATGAGGGCAAGGCAATTGGAAGCCAGTCCCAAAGAGATAAGATCCAGAGTTACTGAAACTACTGCCTCATGTGAATCCTATTGAACTGGTGAGTTAAGAGAAGTCCATTTTCCTATCAGTCTTTGAGTCTGATGAATGAACAGAAAGCCTTTCTTCCATTCAGCTCCTTCATGAACTATCAGAAAGTTTCTATCCTAAGATCTTTGGAGAGCAACTGGGAGAAATTTTCATTTGGACTAGGGGTTTCCCCCCCCATTTTATTTTATGCACTATAAGCCTGTGATATCAAACTCAAATAGAAATGGACCCCTGTGTGGTAAATGACTTAGAAAAACACAAATTAACATTATCTAAGTTGTAATGCATTTTTATTTATTTTATTAGCATTTCTTAATTATATTTTAATCTTCTTCAGGACACAATCAGGAGTTATACGCTGCAGGGGCCCTGAATTTGACACCTTTGCTATAAACTAAATGATCATAACATACTAGGTTTCTAAATCAATGGAAAATAGCAGGCAGTTAATTAAAAGAATAGAACCCAGATGGACTGGGGACTCATGATCTAGATACAGATAATAGATTTATTATGAGCAATATTCTATTTCATCCCTGAGACTAGGTGTCTAACCCTGAGGTCCAAGGATGCATTTCAATGGTCTATGAACTTGGGTGGGGAAAAATGTAAATATTTATTTTCATAACAAAATCATAATTGATTTTGACTTTTAAAACTCAAAATGTTCACAAATTCATAGGTTTCACTAGAATACAAAGGGGTCCTTACAAAATATTAAGAACCCTTTCCCTTATCTAATTTGAGACTCTGTCAGAGAGGGAAGTACCTGAGCATCTCAAGAAAAAGTCATTGAAAGACAGGAAGAACAATACATTGTTGGTTGATTTGGAAATTGTTCTAGTGACTCTGGAAAGTAATTTGGAACTATGCTAAAGGGTGACTTAAATTTTCAAAACCATTAATCTTGCTTTCAGGTTCATACCTTAAGAACATCAAAGGTCCTACAACAGAAAGTCAGTGAATTAGCATTTATTAAGGCTCTAATATGGTTCAAGTCCTAATATGGTTCAAATTAAGTGCTGAAAAAATATTAGACCCAAAATATTAATAGTCTCACTTTTTGTATGTCTGAAAACAAACTTGGCACACTTTAACTGGAGGAAGACCGAATAATTTGTGATGCACAAAATAATGAGACAGTTTTGCACGATAGAAAATGACCAATATTAAGAAAGCAGAGAAATATGGATAATATATATGAACTGATGCAGAATGAAGTGGGCAAAAACAGAAAAAAAAATATGCCCAAGGATCACAAAAAATGAAAATAGACACAACAATAAAATGAAATTGAACACTATAATTATAATGAAGAGAATAAAATGAACCTTGCTCCTTTCATTGGAGAGATGGAAAACTATGAGTATGGATGGTACTTATGCTATGATGCTATGACCAATATGTGAGTTCTTTCAAAGGAACTTTTTTTCTTTTTAATTTTTATGAAACAGCAAGCCTCTATGGGTAAGAGTGAAAGGGTATATTCAGAAATTATTGTGGTGGGAAAAAAAAGATAAAATAAAACAAAAAAAATTAACAAAGAGAATTCTCAAAAAAAAAAAAAAGTAATTTAAAGATCACAGTTTCTTCCTCTGTGAAATGAATGGAAAAGACAATGGTAAACCATTCTAGTGTATTTTTCAAGAAAACCTCAAATAGTGTCTCCAAGTTAGACACAACTGAAAGTACTTAACAGCAAGAAGCCTGGTGACTTGAGTAGTGTGCCATCTAGTGGGAAATTCAAAATTCAGATTTTGCATTTATTAATGTAGTGCTAGGCTGTCTTTCTGCTTAAGGAAGGTAATATTTAAACCAAATAATCCAAGAATTCTGAATTAGGAAGGTGAGGGAGAAGTTCACATTACAATAACAATTTCGCAATAAGATGAAAGTTGAAAAGGATTTTATATCATCTACTTCTACCTCTTCATAAATGAATAAACCACAGCCCAGATTGGTGAAATAACTCACTTAGCGTTATTCAAGTACTAAGTAGTATAATTAGGAGTTATTATTATTAAAGTTGATAGATCCAGTAGAAGTTTTTTTCATGGGCAGCATTTATTCACAGACATCCTAGACTTGGAGTTTTTGTTTGCCATGGCTGATAGCACAGGGACAGAGCTCTGGGACTCCAGTGAGGAAGACCTGGACTGAAATATGGCCCCAGATAATTACTAGCTGTGATTGTGGACAAGTCACTTAACATTTCTCTTCTTCATTTTCCACATCTAGAAAAATAAGGATAATACGCCCGTCTCCTAAAGGAGTAACAAGTATCTAATGAAATAATATTGGAAAGTGCTTAGCAGAGTGCCTGGCACATAGTAGGTGCTATATAAATGCTAGTTATTATAATGATGAAGGGGACAAGGAAAAGGAAAAAGAATTCAGGACACTGTGGACATCATTGCATCAATTATATGATTGCTGCTGTAATTGACAGCATCATGACAGAAATATATTAGGAGTTGGAAGCCACACTTAGTATTCTTGTTTTTCTATTATCCCCAATTTTGTGACCCCTTATGGGGTTTTCTTGACAAAGATAATGGAGTGGGTTTTTGTTCCCTTTTCCAGTGGATTAAACAAACAGGTTAAGTGACTTTCCCAGGACATATAGTTAGTAAGTGTCTTGAGGCCAGATTTGCCAGACAAATGCTCTATTCTTATTGCCAAACAATAATTTCTTTAATAATTTTTAGAAAAACCAAGCTGGTCCATTCCTATGAGTTCAAGGAAGAAGAACAAGAAGGTGAATCAAAGAAGCAGATTTCATCTTAGGGCAATAAATCAGCCTAGAAGAAAAAATACAACAGTCCCATAAAAGAGCCTAAATGTGTTATGAAATTGTAAGAAAAACAATGGGATTTGGAGTCAAGAGACTGAATTGAGATCCTGACTTTACAATTCATAGTCTGCAAGACCTTGACATGTCCCTTCCCTTGGCCGAACCTATTTCTTTACCTGTAAAACAAAGAGGTTAGATTAAATGGCAAAAGATTCTTCCAGATTGAAAAACTCTATTATCTGGGTGCTGATGAGCATGTACAGCATGTTTGGTTAGTGCAGTCCCTAAGTGGAAGAGTCTGGAGAGACTGCCCCCAAAGAAGCAGGAAGATAGACTGTGGAGGGGTCTTGATCCCTAATTTGGAGCACATGTAGACATTCTAGAAATGACTCCAGTCATTTGATTGTCTATGGATCCAGACCAGCAGAGTCTGGGTCTACCTCTTTCCAACCTGGCTGGTATTTGAGCAAAGAAGCAAAGAAAAGGAACTGCTGGGGGCCTTTGGTGAGGGAAGGGTCTCAGGTTAGATCTAGAACCACCATGAAACTGAGAGCACACAGCCCTCCTGTTGTTTATTTCTCTCTTATATTATATTATATCTTCATGGTATTAGAGCAGAGATACCAGACTCCAAATATTCTAGATTACTGGATACTTGAGAACCCAAAGGAGGAGATATAGCCAGGCTCATAGTAGAAGGGTGGCTCCAGAGTCCTAATATATGTGGGTCAGGAATCAAACTTGTCACACTTACCCCTCATCATTAGGGCCACAAGTGTAAGTATTGAGATTTCCCCACATTGTCTCAAATCCCACCTCCCCCCATAGGGGTGGGGATCTGTCACATGTGCCCTTGCTTACAAGACAAGTATGTTTTAGCAATGAGTTCTCAAACTTGGATTAAGGATTTTATATAAAAGTTTAAAATCTAAATTATGAATCCACATATAAATTGTATGGATAATGGTTAAGAAAGTGGAATTATTTTTCCATTTTTTAAATATCTGTCTAATAATTTTTAAATGCAATGGAGGTCATTTTATAGTTGGGCCCTCATGAATTTTTAAAAGATTCTTATATCAGGAATTAATGCTAAGTGAAGTAAGTAGAACCAAGAGAACATTGTACACAACAAGAACAAGATTATGCAATGATCAATTCTGATGGACTTGGCTCTTTTCAACAATGAGGTGATTCAGGCCAATTCCAATAGATTTGTGATGGAGAGAGCCATCTGCATCAAGAAAAAGGGCTATGGGGATTGAATGTGGATCACAACATAGCATTTTCACCTTTTTTTGTTGTTTGCTTGCTTTTTATTTTCCTTATTATTTTCTTTCCTTTTCAATCTGATTTTTCTTGTATATCATTGTTAAGGGACAGGTCAATTCTCCGAGAACCTACATAGCTGTGGATCATAACATCGGAAGGCTTGCAAGGCAGCCTTTGCTGACACAGGTGTTTCGGACTAGGAATGAGATAAATTGGAGGCAGAGGGAAGATGAGAGAGGTCAGACAATACAACAACCTCTCAGTTAATGAGGTCAGAGAACAGCAACTGCAGTCTCCTTGTATTTTCCTCTCACAAGAGAAGATCCATTCTGGGTTGAATCTCCAGCAGCCACTGTCAGGTGACTCTCGGGTATTCCAACAGCTCTCCCGTGTATTTCAACACATCATGATAATATGTAAAAAAATTGCACATGTTTAATATATATTGGAGTACTTCACATCTAAGAAAGGGGGTAGATAGAGGGGAAGGAGAAAAAAATTTGGAATACAAGGTTTTGCAAGGGTAAATGTTGAAAACTATATATGCATATGTTTTGAAAATAAAAGACTTTAAATAAAAACTTTAAAATAAATAAACCTAGCTTAAAAAACATATTTTGGATTACTTGCTCTCTAAGGGAGGGGATGGGAGAAGGGAGTAGACGGGGGGAAGGGTGGGAGAAAAAATTGGAACACAAGGTTTTGCAAAGGTTAATATTGAAAACCATGCATGTATTTTGAAAATGAAAAGCTAAAAAAAAGATTCTTATATCAGGTACAGAATTTAGATAAAGATAGAAACAATAATGTTAAATGAACTGGAAAACTCTAAAGTTTCAAGATTGGATGTCCAAATTCAAATGATTACTAGCTGGAAAACTCTGAAGTTCCAAGATTAGATGTCCAAATTCAAATGATTACTAGCAGAATTATCTAGGAATTTTTATATTTGGAATTAGAAAAACAGTCCCCTTTTAGAGCTATCCTGAGAATAAAACCTTTTGTTCATCTAGGGATCTGATAACTACATGAGACATGTGGGACTCAAAATGTGCTAATTAAATGGATATTGAGAATGCATTATTAGAATACAAGGAGATTTGGTGTCAGTTTAATATTGGTGATGACTATTATATTGCTTTTGTTTAATATGTTTATGTTTAAGCTTTCTTGGTTACTTTCATGACATATAAATCTCCCTCTTAAAATTAATCCATTGTAAGCTTTCTAAGTAGTTTGACTTGTATCTGACTTAATGCAATTATGCAATTGTGATAATTGTAAGAAAAACTTCATGGCAATTTTTGAATCAAGTCCTGTGTGACTGGGAAATTAGATCATCTCTACATGCTGTTTAAAGATCCTTAACCAAGGATCTATGTTATGCTGACTAGAAACTCGGATCTAAAGATTGATGCAAGAAATTTTCTTTAAGGACCCCTACCAAGTCCTTCTGACAACTCCCACTGCAGCCAAACTTGTGAGTGAGTACTCCTGGATCACCTGAAGAAAGCCCCACCTCCTAACTGAACTGCAAACCTTCCAGGGACCTCAAAGTTCATCTAGTACGGACCCAGGAGCAGCCGACATCCAAATGAAACGGCAGTCCCAAGATTCCAAATGAGGGCTAAGTATAGTGTCCTAGTTGTTGTTTTTTTCCTCTTTCCCAACCACCAGGGCCCTGATTCAAATATATGTTGGCATTTTCTCCCTCTATATTCTTGACACACACACCCTTTCCTGCTTGCCAGCAAGCAATGGGATCTGAGACATAGTTCCCCAGTAGGTTCCCTCAAGGAGCTCACTCCTAGACAACATTTCATCCCTGCCCAATTGGCCTCTCCTGGCACCGTGGCTTATATCTGCCTCTCCTTTATTGACCACAAGCGTAGGCTTTCCTTCAGAGCCCTTCCCTCTGGCCAAAAGGAGGAAATATCAAGATATTAGGAGACACCCTATTTTCTAGAGCTAAGAGCTGCAAGCAGGCTATGCCCTGGTGGAAGGACAATTCTCTGCACTCCTCCTCTAGATGATCTCAGCCACGACAAAACCCCAGAATTGTGTCTAGTCACGAAGCCCTGCTGTGAGTCAAACTTGTCACATTGTGAATGCTGCAGCTCAGGGCATAGCCACAGGTCTAAGTACTGAGATGCCCTTGAGACCCCTCTGGCAGTGTCCTTGTCTAGAAGCTGTTTCCCTGACTTCAAAATTAGACTTCTGTTTGATTCCTGACTCTCCTGTCTCCAGCCTGTTTTGTTGGGCTCCGGTCATCCACAGGTTGGAGACCAGTTCCAGTCTAGCCCATTATTAGAGCCTCCCTCTGTGCCTTAGAGGGAGCTAGCAACAGTTTAGCTACATCACAGAAAGGATCAATAGAGATTAGGATTAGGATCTGGAAAGGATTCATCCAAACCCCTCACTTAACAGAGAAGAAAGCTGAGTTCAAAAGGAAAAAAGAATGTGTCTTAATGTCACATGCAACCCATGTTGACCAAGACCATAGAATTCTTGATTTGCACCTCAGAGAATATCTAGTCCAGTCCCTATGGACTGAAGGTTTGGGAAAAACTTACTTTGGCAAAATTCCAAAGATCAAACTTTTTCTTTTAAATACTCCATGGACTAGAAATAAATCTAGCATCTTTTCTCTAAGGAGCTCCACACTGAAGTGTGGTTAGCCCAAGAGCCCCGTTGCTAGATATGATGTATCAGAAATCTTCCTCTAGCCTTCCCTGATGGCTCCCTGCCACCAATGCACATTCTGCCATGCTTTCCTCTCAGAATTCCCAGTAAGAAAGGGAAGATAATCTTTTATCAATGTCTTGGGTTTTTATAACACAGTCATTTCTGGAAATTAGGCAGCTACCTTTCCCTCAAATTGAACCCTATATGTAACAAAGAAAAGCAATTATGCTAAAACACCCTACACAGTGACAAAATCTAATACTACACATAGTGTTCTGTCCATGTTGTTCCCCATTACTGACTTAAGAGCAATGTTTCATTGTTCTCTGGGGCGATTATTGGCCTTTAACTGATTAAAAGCTGTCTTTTTTTGTTCACAGGCAGCTAAGTAGTACAGTAGATAAAGTGCCAGACTTCCTGACTTCAAATCTGGCCTCAGATATTTATTAGTTATATGACTCTGGCAAGTCATTTCACCCTGTTTGCCTCAATTTCCTCATCTGTAAAATAATTTAGAGAAGAAAACAGCAAACTACTCCAGTATCTTTGCCAAGAAAATATCAAATGGGGTCATGAAGAGTCTGACATGATTAAAATAACTAAACTGCAATCTCTTTTCTTCAGGGAATTCTATCATCCCTTCTCATTTTCACATCCTCAAAGTTTCAGAGCACCTACCAGTCTTTTCCCCGCACTAACAAAACTCATTTCACTCTATTACCCAACTTTCATAAAAGTGGAGTGAAAAATCACTATTGCTCTGATATCTGAAATGTACATATAGCAATTGCCAAAAACCGAAATCATTATCAGCAATAAAGTCAGTGCTGCTCCTTTACAATAAGCTATTCTTAACTTTCTCCAAATATTGCTGGTAACTTCATCTTGATTATTCAAAGAACTAGTTTTCTCTATTCTCCATCAATTCAGAGCCTCATAAGTCCATGGTTTGACAAGAATAATCATAATAGCTAGCATTTATACAGCATTTCTATTTATCAGATACCATGCTAAGAGCATGGTATTACAAATATTGTCTCATTTGATTCTCCCAACAATCCTAGGAGACAGATACTATTATTATTCTCATTTTACACATGAGCTGACTGACAAAAAGAATTAAGTTTCTAAGACCCCACTTACCTGTTAACAGGCCACCCCTTGCAGTACCATCATCCAGGATTAAGAGAAGCCATCTCCCACTGATCCTCTTAAATTCATCCGTCAGCTCTACTTTGATATCCTTCTATTCCTCAAACAATAACACCACTGTCTTTCCAGTACCAGGCCTGATGACATGGTGCAGAGAAGAGTTATTCAGTATCAGAAAATTAATACACACATACACACACACCCTCTCTTCTTCTGGTACCAAACAGCCTCTGTGCATTTCTGTCTTCCTCATCTCTTCCTCTTTCTTTGTCCTCCCACTATTTCTGAAAACTCAAGAACACCCAACAAAGTTAAAGGCAGAATGCAAGACCAAAATATTTACAGAAGACTCAACTTGGTACTATAAGCACTTAGTGAATGTTTTTCATTCATTCATTTTTGAAGTAACAAATAAATAGAAATACATGGCTCGTCATTGTCTGTCAAGTGGGGAATGATTAAACTATGGTGTATTAATGTAAAGAAATATAATTATGCCATGAGAAATGTTGGGGAAAGTTGTATAAACTGGTGTGGAGTGAAATACATACAATCTAAAAACAATATATACAGCAGACACAATAATATAAATGGAAAGAGTGCAAAAAGGAAGACAGAATTTGACTGTTATAATAAACAATTTTGTTTCTGGAGAATAGAAAATAAAATATAAGAACATTGGTCTGGACTGGAGCAACTGCGTTCAAATCCCACCTATTGGGCTTACTATCTAGGATCTTGTGCAAGGAAGAAATGCATTCTGGGTATGGGGAATCACCTATACAAATAGTTAACAAGCCAGTTTGACTGAAACTGAAGAATGAAAAGAATTAATGTGAAAGAAAAATACTGAGTTGTAATGCAGAGAACTTTAAATGCCAGACTGAGAATTTGATATTTTATCCTAGAGGTAACAGATCAGGGTTTTAAGCATAACAGTTTGACTCTTATAAGGAGGATTGATTAGAAAGGAGAGAAATTGTAAGCAAAGAAACCAATTTTGGTGGAATATAGAATTAGAGAGACAGCTTAGTGTTACAGTGGATAGAGCTCAGGATGAGAAGTCAAGAGCACCTGAGCTCAAATGCAACCTCAGATACTCACTGTCTGTGTGACCTTGGACAAGTCACTCAACCCTGTTTTCTTCAGTTTCCTCAACTGTAAAATATGGATAATAATGGCACCTATCTTGCAGTGCTGCTGTGAGGATCAAATGAGAGAATCATTAAACAATAATTGTAAAGCATTTAGCACATCTGTTACATACTAAGTGACACTGATTTCCTTTCTGTTCCTCAGATAAATGAGGAACTCTATAACTTGACTCAGATATTTTTTTCTGGCTGCTCTCCATGTCTGGAATGCTCTCCCATCTCATCTCTGCCTCTGGAGTTCCCTGGATTCTTTCAAATTTCAATTAAATCCCACCTTTTACAGAAGCTTTTCCCAGAACTTCTGAATTCTAATATCTTCCCTCTATTTCCTTTTTATGCTGTATATAACTTTTTGGACATATATGCTTGCTTATTCTATCCCTCACTATATTTAGAGCTTCTGGAGAGCAGGAACTGGATTTTGCCTCTTTTTGTATCTCTAGCACTTAGCATGGTCTAGGCCCATAATAGGTTCTTAATAAATACTTACTAACTGACTGAAATACCAAAAAGATAAATAATTATAGCATCCAAGGACACAACAACAAATAAGCAAAAGAGAGTCCATTATCAGATTTCTTTCTAAAAATACACCAGGAGAGAAGGGTGAGAGCTGAAATCAAATAGAAGAAATAGGAGGGAAACAAGATTGAAACACTATGGACTAAACTTCACACAACACCCTGCCAACAGGAATGTGTGTGTGTGTGTGTGTGTGTGTGTGTGTATGGAATTAAATTGTAGAAAGAAAGGAAGAAAATAGAGAGGAATATGTGATGTACCCTAAACAGGACAATGTTTAATAATGATCTGGAACACAAAATCTAAGAAAAATGAATATTGAAAAATTATCTTAATTTATGGAAATATGTATAGAAGACTTGTACATGTTTAACATATATTGAATTACTTGCTGCCTAGGAGAGGGTGTGTGTGTGTGTGTGTGTGTGTGTGTGTGTGTGTGTAATGGGGAGAACAGGGAGGAAAAAAATTGGAACACAAGGTTTTGCAAGCGTGAATGTTGAAAATTATCTATGCATATGTTTTGAAAAGAAAAAACTTTCATTAAATTAAAAAAAAGAAAAATTATCTTTACATGCATTTGAAAAAATAAAAGATTATTAGAGGGGTGGGGAAAGGCTAACAATGAAGGGGAAATTATTCCCCTTCCTCAGAAAGAAGTGACCCTAAAAGAGATTTGGTGAAGAGGCAAAAGGAAGAATTGAAAAAAACAGAAAGAAAGGGAAAATTGTTGTTTTGGTGGTAGAAGGAGTTCCCACTAAAAAATATTCCCATGGAAATAAAGAAATATTTTATAAAGGGAGATGGGGATCTACCTGTAATGGATTTGATTCTTTGAGAGACCACTCATCTAAGCCACAGGAGAAGAATGTAAATGAAACTCAGAAAAGTGGGGGATATCAAGATTTGGGAATTATTGCATAAGGATGATAAATTAATCCATAGGATTTAATGAGAACACTAAAAAAATGAATTTAGAAAGAAAAAGATGAGGGTTCAGGGCTGGGCCTTTGAGCACATGCACACATAGGAGGTATATAGATGGTAATCTTGCAAAGGAAATTGAGAAGGAACAGTCAGATAATGGGAGGAAAACTTCAACAGAACAATGTTGATAAAAGAGATAGATACAGAAGATGAAGATGATTGGCAGTATCAAAAATTACAGAAAGGCTCAAAAAAAAAAAAAAAAAAAAAGGTCAATGGATTTAACAATGAAGAGATCATTGATGAGCTGGGAAAGACCAGTTCCAGAAGCAGGGGAAAAGAAATCAGATTGAGAAGAGAGGTGAGGAAATAGAAACAAGCAGCATAAATAATTTTTTTTTCTAGGAGTCTGATTATGAAAGGGAGAGGAGCTATAGGAAAATAACATGTGCACCTGATCTAAAACTATATTATAAAGCCCCAGTCACCAAAACCATTTGGTATTGGCTAAGAAATACATTAGTTGATCAGTGGAATAGGTTAGGTTCACAGGACAAAATAATCAATAACTATAGCAATCTAGTATTTGACAAACCCAAAGATCCCAACTTTGGGGATAAGAATTCACTATTTGACAAAAATTGCTGGGAAAATTGGAAACTAATGTGGCAGAAAGTAGGCATGGACCTGTTGGAGTTCAAATGTGGGGTTCTTGTTCTTCTATAAAATATTATAAAAGTTCTCTCTGGGTGCCTTCCCTGGAATCAGGATTTTGTCGGTCCCTGTTTGGGCACCAAAATGTGGTGAGCTTTTTCTTCTCAAAACGCAGCCAGGTGATAAAAGTTCAGATCTTTTATTATCTCCAGTATAGCCCGGTTAGCTTAGAGGCCTATCTCTCTGCTTGGTTCCAAGAGCTCTCTCTGAATGTCGCCAAATCCAAAGGTCTGGTCCTTCAGCCTCTGCCTCTGCTTTCTTCAGCCTCCAGCCAGCTCCACTCTTCATGTCATTCCGGTGAAATCTCGACTTGTAGCTTCTTCACTCTGAAGAACTTCTTTGACTGGCCCATTGAAGCTCTATTTATGCTCCTTCAAGAGAGGGATTGTGGGTTTTCTCCCATAGTGCTCTCTGGCCCAAAGAGCTTCAAGGGAGGTGTGAACTCATTGAACTCCAATGAGTAAAGGTGTGAACACAAGCCTTGTATTAATTAGTTCTACTTAGTACCTTGTTTCAGGTTCTGCCCAAAACATCTTCTTGTAAGATTAGATCAACTCTAATTAGTTAGCAGTTAGTAAGGATTTCAACATGGACCCACACTTAACACCATACACCAAGATAAGGTCAAAATGGGTCCATGATTTAGTCATAAAGAATGAGATTATTAAATAAATTAGAGGAACATAGGATAGTTTACCTCTCAGACTTGTGGAGGAGGAAGAAATTCGTAACCAAAGAAGAACTAGAGCTTATTATTAATCACAAAATAGAAAATTTTGATTACATCAAATTAAAAAGCCTTCGTAAAAACAAAATTAATGCAAACAAGATAACCAGGGAAAACATTTTTTACAGTTAAAGATTCTGATAAAGGCCTCATTTCCAAAATGTATAGAGAACTGACTCTAATTTATAAGAAATCAAGCCATTCTCCAATTGATAAATGGTCAAAGGATATGAACAGACAATTTTCAGATTAAGAAATTGAAATTATTTCTAGTCATATGAGTGTTCCAAATCACTATTGATCAGAGAATTGAAAATAAAGACAACTCTGAGATACCACTACACACCTGTCAGATTGGCTAAGATGACAGGAAAAAATAATGACGAATGTTAGAGGGGATGCGGGAAAACTGGGACACTGATACATTGTTGGTGGAATTGTGAACGAATCCAACCATTCTGGAAATCAATTTGGAATTATGCCCCCAAAGTTATCAAACTGTGCATACCCTTTGATCCAGCAGTGTTTCTACTGGGCTTATATCCCAAAGAGATACTAAAGAAGGGAAAGGGATCTGTATGTGCCAAAATGTTTGTGGCAGCCCTGTTTGTAGTGGCTAGAAACTGGAAATTGAATGGATGCCCATCAATTGGAGAATGGCTGGGTAAATTGTGGTATATGAATGTTATGGAATATTATTGCTCTGTAAGAAATGACCAGCAGGATGAATACAGAGAGGCTTGGAGAGACCTACATGAACTGATGCTGAGTGAAATGAGCAGAACCAGGAGATCATTATATACCTCAACAATGATACTGTATGAGCATGTATTCTGATAGAAGTGGTCTCTTCGATAAAGAGAGCTAATTCAGGTTCAATTGATCAAGGATGGACAGAAGTAGCTACACCCAAAGAAAGAACACTGAGAAATGAATATAAACTGCTTGCATTTTTGTTTTTCTTCCCGGGTTATTTATACCCTCTGAATCCAATTCTCCCTGTGCAACAAGAGAACTGTTCGGTTCTGCACACATATATTCTGTCGAGGATATACTGTAACCTATTTAACATATATAGGACTGCTTGCCATCTAGGGGAGGGGGTGAAGGGAGGGAGGGGAAAAATCGGAACAGAAGTGAGTGCAAGGGATAATGCTGTAAAAAAAAAAAAAAAATTACCCTGGCATGGATTCTGTCAATAAAAAGTTATTATAAAAAAAAAAGAAAAGAAAAGAAAAGAAAATAGCATGAAGAGACAGTAGGATGAAGCAATGGCCTTTGACAAATGCTTGAAAGGCTTCGGGAAAACAAGCAAAAGCAAAAGCCCTCCTCCCATCAGAGCTCTGCCTCTGCCTGAGGCTCAGGGCTGCCAGGAGTCCCGCTGCACTTCCATCTGGGCTCCTACCATTGCTTCTGCTCCTGCTGAGCACACTGGCCACTTTGTGTCCCTTCCAATGCTACTGTTTTGGGAGCTGGGAGACTCTATGTTGCAGCCACATTGTCCTGGAGGAACTAACCTGGAGCCTGCCTGAGGAAGCTCATAACCTCAGCATCCTGAGCTCCAACCTGACAGTCCTGTCTTCACTGGAGAGGAGCTGCTCCCCACAGAGAGCATTATCAATGGTGCTGGGGGCTGGCAGAACACCAACGACATCACATCCTTACTGTTCAATCAAGAGTGATTGTGTCAACCAATTAACTACTGCTCAATCAAGAGTGACAACCAAGTGTGATGAGTGTCCGCATAAGTGTGAAAGCGGTTTTTTTTTCCTCATCAAAATGCTTCAAATGGATAATACAAAATCAGTAAGTTTTAAAGCAGAAAAATACTATTTTACTTGTAATAGATTTTGTTCTTCCTGACTTCAGTGGATGGGGAAGAAGACTGAAGAAAAGAATTTAGAATTGAAAATAACATAGAATTTTTTTTAAAGCAATGTTTTCTTAAGGATAGATAAGATCCAGATGTGTCTGACCAGAAGTAGAGAATGAGATAGAAAGCAAGGAAAAATTGAAAAATAGTGAAGATAGAGGGAAAAATAGAAGGGGAAGGGAACCAATGGAACAAGTGTTGGAGTCCAGCTCCGTTCAATATTGAAAGTGTGAAAGACTATCCGAGGCTAGGAAGAAAATATACTTTGCAATCTCCATTTATTAATCTGAGTGCCAGTGTTTATATAACTTTTAGGCTAGTGTTACAAATATTACTTAGCTACCTTCGGGTAACATCTTATACTTTCCAGGGTTAATGCACAATCCATACTTTGACATTACAGTATCTATCTTGACTATCAACACCAAGATACTTATCAATACAGAATTGTAAATAACCGAGTTGTGAGTTGTTTTGTTTTACCAATACCAAAGTACTAAATAGTAATAAATAGCAGAAATTATCATACTAATGTATTTATTGCCTCAAGTATGTCCTTAATTCATTGTTTTTTTGTTTTGTTTTGTTTTCTGAGGCAATTGGGGTTCAGTGACTTGCCCAGGATCACACAGCTAGGAAGTGTCTGAGATCAAATTTGAACTGGGTCCTCCTGACTTCAGGGCTGGTGCTCTATCCACTACGCCACCTAGCGTCCCCCCTTAATTCATTGTTAAAAGGTAAATTGTATAGTTGAAATGCTTTCTTCCTGTAGCATGCATTCTCCATCAAGATTATCATCAGTTTATTAAGTATGTCTTTATAATTCATTGTTAAGGAGAAGATGAGCCAATAAGTTGAATAGCTAGCCCTAATAGAGAGCATGTCTCAAATAATACCTAGACCAGATTCTTGCGGTTCATGAACTTATTCAACATTGGCTCTCTACAAGGAAGGAATTGGAGCTGACAAAAAGGGGCTTTCTCTTTTTTGGAAACTTGGAAAAAGGAGGAAACTGAAGATTATGTTGAAGAGTAGGGGAAAAAAGATAGGTCATGATAAGATTTTTTTCTTTTAAAATAATTTTTTAATGAATTTTTAAAAATTTTAGTTCTAAATTCTCTCTCTCCTTCCCACCTTCTCTTGCCTAGAGGTAAGACAAGTGATATGAGCTGCTTAAATTCACAAATTTATTAACTGGTATTATGCCCTGAATAAAATTATTATGCTCCCCACCTTGCTTACTCTTAGGATTGGGAAAATTGAGTCAGGAAAAACCTTGAAGCTCTGACCACTTTACATACCATTATTACATAAATTCCAGATTCATTATCTTGGAGAACACCCCCTCCATATTGCTCCTTGCCTGTCTGTCTCCTACCCTAGATTGTTTTAATCCCTATCCTATCAGGGTTAAATTATGATCCTTTTCTGGAATTATGGATACTCAATGTCCTCAAACCTCCCCTCCCCCCATCTGCCTTTATTTCCTCTATAAGATTGCATACTCAGATTATGTATTCTGTTAGCAAACCCTAGTTAGCTAAAACCCTACACAAGTTCCCTGTCTCAGTTCCTTGGGGCCGAAATGATTTGGACATGAGTCCCATCTGGTCAGCTAGCCTAAAACTCTCCAGATTAAAAGGTTAAAAACCAATCTCTGTCTTGCCTCAGTTTCTCTGGTATCACAATAGAGCCATAACTTATCAATATCCTTCCTTGAAGTTGCCTTCATAATAGATTTCTAAATTTTTCCAGGGACGTATTGACATAGTTGTAGACACAGGTACCAAATGATAAGATTTAGGTACCATATATTGGGATTCACTCATGTGAAAAATTCACAATGACCATTCTTTTTTAGTTTTATTTAGGAGTAGTTACAGACAAAATGAAGAAATAGAATAAACACCAGGAATAGTAAATATGAAATAGGGTTATATCAGACTAAGATAGAGACCAATGCACCTCCCTCCCTCTTGTGCAGAGAGGGGAGGGTAAAATGGACAGATTCTGGCAACAGGTTGGATAGGAAAAAGTAAGAAGAGAGCACAGAATCAAGCCCGAGTGACTGGAAGATGCCAGTAAGGAGAATAAGGAAGTTTGAAAGAAAGGAAGGTTTGGGGGAGCAGAATAGGAAGGAGAAAAAGTTCACCTCTAAATCCTGTTGTTTTTTCAGTGCACTTACACAATTATTGCAGTGTAAACAAAAAGTTTCTTAAAAGTAAATTAAATTCCATATACTTTAGTATATTTAACATGTTTCCAATTGATAAACAATCAAAGGATATGAACAGACAATTCTCAGACAAAGAAATTGAAACTATTTCTAGCCATAGGAAAATATGCTCCAAGTCATTATTAATCAGAGAAATGCAAATTAAGACAACTCTGAGATACCACTACACACCTGTCAGATTGGCTAGAATGACAGGAAAAGATAATGCAGAATGTTGGAGGGGATGTGAGAAAACAGGGACACTGATACATTGTTGGTGGAATTGTGAATACAGCCAGCCATTCTGGAGAGCAATTTGGAACTATGCTCAAAAGGTTATCAAACTGTGCATACCCTTTGATCCAGCAGTGTTTCTACTGGGCTTATATCCCAAAGAGATACTAAAGAAGGGAAAGGGACCTGTATGTGCACAAATGTTTATGGCAGGTCTCTTTGTAATGCCCAGAAACTGGAAACTGAGTGGATGTCCATCAATTGGAGAATGGCTGAATAAATTGTGGTATATGAATGTTATGGAATATTATTGTTCGGTAAGAAATGACCAACAGGATGATTTCAGAAAGTCCTGGAGAGACTTACATGAACTGATGCTGAGCAAAATGAGCAGGACCAGGAGATTATATACTTCAACAACAATACTATATGATGATCAATTCTGATGGACCTGGCCATCTTCAACAATGAGATGAACCAAATCAGTTCCAATGGAGCAGTAATGAACTGAACCAGCTACACCCAGCGAAAGAACTCTGGAAGATGACTATGAACCACTACACAGAATTCCCAATCCCTCTATTTTTGTCCACCTGCATTTTTGATTTCTTTCACAGGTTAATTGTACACTATTTCAAAGTCCGATTCTTTTTGTACAGCAAAATAATTGTATGGACACATATACATATATTGTATTTAACTTATACTTTAACATATTTTACATGTTTTAGTCAACCTGCCATCTGGGGGAGGGGGTGGGGAGAAGGAGGGGAAAAATTGGAACAAAAGGTTTCGCAATTGTCAATGCTGAAAAATTACCCATGCATATATCTTGTAAATAAAAAGCTATAATAAAAAAAAGAAAAAGAAAAAAAGACATATTTAACATGTATTGGTCTACCTGCCATCTGGGAGCGGGGAAAGGCGAAAGAGGGGAAAAGTTGGAACAGAAGGTTTTGCAAGGGTCAGTGCTGAAAAATTACCCATGCATATACATTGTAAATAAAAAGCTGTTTTTTTAAAAAGTAAGTTAAATTCTAAGAAATAGAAAAATCAAGGAAAATTTGGAAGGTAAGGAGTAAGGAAGGAGATTCAGTTCAGATGAGAATTCAGCTCTAAATCTTATTGTTTTTTCAGTGGACATATACAATTACTGCAGTGTATATAAAAAGTTCATTAAAAAATTCTAAGAAATAGAAAAATCAAGGAATTCCTAAAAAAGAGGAAATGAAATATACCTCTTTCCTCACTACAGAGAGGTGGGAAATTGCCCAATTTATTGGATAAACAACCTATTTTGTACATCATCATCATTCTGAAGTATCTGGTTTTGCTTAATTTTTTTTCTTTATCATAAATGAATTCAATCTATAGATTATGGAATAACTGTGCTATAAAGACAAAGGGATCAGTAGAACATACATATTTTTTTTAATGTGTCACTAAGTTGTTTCTTTTCTTTTTGTTCTTCTAGGAGAAGTTGACTGAAAACTCGTAATTATGGTCCTAGTTTAAATGAGAGAGGCTGAAGTTATGTGCCTGCCTATATATTTTTCTAGCAGAGATAATAATAGAAGAGCTCATTCCATTCTAACAGCCAGTGTGTAACAGCTTTAAAATGGTCTTTAACTTCCATGCACTGCACCCCACCCCTAACAGTAAAATTAATCAGACCTCTCTCTATGTTCCAGGACATGGATGATCCCAGAGAAGGGTTTCCTGAGAAAAGATCCCACCTTATTCAATTTCACCTCTGGTTAAATTCTAAAGTTCAAAGTCTTATAATAGTAATAATAATAATAATTATCTCCATTTTATGGGTAGCACTTAATAATAACTAGCATTTATATAGTGCCTTAAAGTTTTCAACACTTCCTAATAATAAGTTAACATTTATATAGTACCTACTATGCACCAGGGATTATGGCAAATGCTTTACAATTATTATCTCATTGATCCTTAGAACAGCCCTGCAAGGCAGGTCCTATTATTATCCCCATTTTACAGATAAGGAAACTAAAATGAGAGAGTTTAAGTGATTTACCCAGGATCACACAGCTAGTAAGTGACAGAATTTGAACTCAGGCCTTCCTGAAGCGAAGTCCAGTACGCTCTCTCCTCCATACCCACTTAAGGGTTTGCAAGTGCTACAACAAGCCTGTGAGGTAGACACCTGTGGGGAAGCTGAAGCTCTGACAGGTATTGGGACTTGCCCAAAGCTGCTACGTTGGGAGTCAGTGACTAGCTTCCGAGGTTTGCTTCATGGGGAATTGTGGGAAAGTAGCTGTGTGTTAGGACCCAGGGCATCCAAGATCCCTATGTAAAAGCTCTATTAATGCACTAGGGCATTGATGTTTGTCCTTTGCTCTCCAAGAGGGCCATGACCTTAGGGAGGGACTGCCATGATGTGTAAGTGAAGTGGATTTAAGGGAGGGAGAGCTGGCAGAGTCCCCTGCCTCACTTTCCCCTCCAGACCCTCTGGTCCAGTGGCCAGGTATAGAGCAGGACGACTGGAGCCGGCCTTGGGTGCAGGGGGGACCTCGGCCTTTTTAAGCTAAGACCTTCAGCCGGTCTCAGTCTGAGGCTGCACCCATTCAGTGATTAAGGCTGGATAAAAAATGAGCAGAAAATGACAAAGACAGAGAAAGGTGACAGGTGTAAGTACCTCTATTCAGACCTGCCCCAAAGCACTGACAGAATCCTGTGGAAGTTCAGAGTGGAGATCATCTGAGGCAGCTCTCATCAAGGGCCAGAGGACAAGGTGGGATCCAGGGCCCAGGTGGCTCACTGCCCAGACCCACAGCCACACACAGAACCGAACTGATCTGCCTTTTATTATTATTATTATTAGTTTTTTAAATATATGAGACAAAAAAATGAATCCTTCTTTAGTAACTTACTATGTAAGTCACTTTATCTCTATGTGACGAGGGGAGCCCCGAAACTCTTTCTCCTTCTCTCTCTCTGGCTTTGGGAAGGAGTCATGAGGTAGAGCGCTGGAGAAGTCTCAGGTTTCTTCCTGAGCTGGGCAGCACCTTTCCTTACCTGGTCGCCACTACAACCCCTGGGATGTCCCCGGATTACTTCAGCAGGATAGTCAGTCACCCCATGCGAGGAAAGTTTCAATCTCTTTATTAGCATTGCGTCTCTCCCTTCACCTCTTCTCTATCCCCGACTTATATCCCCTTTCCCTGTTGCCCCTTCGTTGCCCTAACACCAGTAGCACCATTGGAGGGGAGCGCTTTCCCGTTATTGGCACATACTCAGTGCATCTACAAAACAGATCATGGACCTGCCTATATTTCTAAAGCATTGAGGGAATCTCATTCCACTGAAACTTCTGTCTCAGATTTCCTTATAAAAATGGCAACTTGGGGCTCAGTCCTTGCAGAGGACCTAACATGCCAGGCCATGGTATGCCAAGGAACCCTCTGCCTGCTGAAATCATATTCTCTTTCAGCGTTACTTTCTCTTAACTCTCTCACCTAAGACTTTCTACCTCTCTGTTTCCACTAAAAACTTTTCTTCTCTGCCAAGACCTTGCCACTAAGGAATTAGGTCTTTCTATTCATGCATAGCAAAGGCTGACTTCCCAATGCCAATAATAAACTTTTTTGCTTTTCTGGTTCATAAATTCCTTTACAAAGGACCTCTGTGCCACCAGAAGGGGGTCCCACAACTCCTTACCTTGCGCCAAATCCTAAGGGGATCGAGGGGAGCCAAACCCCTTCATTTGGTTCCCTGAATCCCAAACTTGCCATTAACCTCATCATCTAACTCCCTGATCACCAGGAACCCTAATCTCATTATTTGGTTCCCTGAATTAGACCTCATCATATGGATCTCAATTACCTCACCTGTAAAATGAGAACATTAGATTAAGTGGCCTCTACAGGTTACTTTCAGTTCCAATTCTATGATCCTATAAACACCATGAAAGTGCCAAACTCAGGGGTTCAACCCCAGGTCTCCTAATTCTAAATGTAGGATTCTTTCCATTATCCCCATTAAGCATTTACAAAGGACTTCTTAGGTGTCACATGCTATGTTAAGCTGGGACACAGAAATAAAGTAAAACAATTTTTGCCTTAGGGGAGAACATATGGACATATATGAATATATACATTTGAAGCCAAGAAAGGGCAGGCTTCTTGACCAATTGATTATTTGTCTCTATCTCCCCTCTCCCCTTTGATATAATTTGATAAAGCAGTCAGATAGTAGAAGTAGTAAAATTAATAAATTATGTATAAAAATGTGTTTAGTTCTTGTATCCCTTTGTAAAATATGAAAAAGTTTCCTTGATTGAATTGGAAGAGGAACTTAGGAATAACTAGATGAAGACTGGCAATATACTCTGACTTTCATTTAAAGGAAATAAGTTTACCAACCCTGCATCTTAATTAAGGAGGAACCAAGCTCCTGAAGAAGAATCAGTCAACAAGCATTTATTAAGAGCCAAGCACTGGAGATATAAAGTCAAAAATAATGATCCTGATGGACTATAGCTTTTAGGGGATATGGCAATAATTTTAAGGTATTGTGACCTTAGGGTGTTTCTGTTCTAATAATTTGTCAGTGATTCTAAATCTTTTTTGTTCTGGAATCTGTGATCTTAGAGGCCTATGATCTAAGAATGCTATTGTTCTGTCAATGATCATAAAAGTTTTCTGGCCTAAGAATATAATAATATTTCTTCCCTTAAACTTTAGGGAAGATATATTAGTGATCCTGAGACTATCTATTTTTGTAATACTCTTGTCTGTCACTGATTCTAAAATCTTTTGGCTTTAGGATAGTCCTCCATCTGCTGGTCAGTGATAACCAAATTCTTGAGATCACTCCTCAGTTCTACCTCTAGGCTATAAAATTAGTATATCAACCACATGAAGAGCTGGATTAAGATGTCTCCTCTCTTGGGGTTCCTTGTTAAGTTTTTTTGGAATTTAGCATTACAATTACAATAAACTTTGCCCCTTGACTTGGATGTGGGTTCAAGCCTGCAAATTTTTTTGAGACACCTCCAATTCTGGTCTGCTACCCCCAACCTTTTGGAGTCCCTTCTGAACCTCAACAGTCCCTAACAGGATTATATTCCAATGAAGGAACTCACATTCTGAAGGACTAAAAAAGGGTAAATTGGATGAGCTGGCATCAGAATTCCAGGAGCTGCGTGAGCTAATTAGTCATGGGGAGCTGTTCTTGAAAATGAATTTCAGAGATAACATAGCCGACTCCATGTTTATTGTGCCACAATTTCTTTTTATTGTCCACCTCAGTTTCCCTAAATTGTTCTGCCTCCATCCCCCTGGTTGCAACCTCCCTTTCCTGTTCATTAGGACTGAGATAATTAGGGCTGTGGAGATCTGGCCACTCTAGCATTCCAAAAGAGTCATAAATTGTAAATGTATAATCTGAGATAAGGGAAGATCTTTTACTTCAGACACCCTGGCTCCTAAATCCTCCTAAGTTATTAGAATTTATGGTCCTCACCCTGTCAGAACCAGATTGAATCCAGTCAGAAACCGGATTCTGTTTCTGGAAATTCCCCTTGCTCACCAAGGCTCAGACTCTACCCCTTGCCCAAAATAGATCCTTTGGTCCCAGAAAATCTTTCCCTCTCAGAAACCCAAATAAAATATTAAAAACTCTCTAATTTCTATCTTGCCTCAGTTTCTCTGGCATTACATGTTGTTCTGTATTTGGACTTTGGCTGTATATAAACTTTTTGGAACCTGCAGGACCAATTGAAACAGCTCATTCCCTTCAGGGAATAAAGGAAAGAAGGGAGATCAGCAATCCTGGAAGGCTCCTCTTCCTCATTTAATTATCCTTTGAATTAGTACAACTGGCTACACGAACAAAGACATATTCATTCTTAACCTCCTGTCATTGATGATATACATTCTCCTTAATAAGCACACTTTTTTTTCCTCTACATAACCAACAACGTTTCAATAATGAACAGTCATTTTATTTCTTCATCTCATGTAATATATTAGCATTAGGCTACTGTGAATGATACTTTCACAGTTATTGGTAGTATATAGCACACTCTTGAGTATAATAAAACTCACTCCCTGATTCATGCTAGCTTATCCACTTCAGACACTTCCTAGCCTTGTGACCTTAGGCAAGTCACTTCACATTTGCCTCAGTTTCTTTATCTGCAAAATGAATGGGAGAAGGCAATGGCAGACTACTCCAATATCTTTGCCAAGAAAAGCCCAAATGGGGTCACAAAGAATGGTCATGATTGAAAAAAAGACTCAACAACAGCAAGCCAATCAATCTTTTTTAAAAATTTCTGTAAAGAGGAGGAGACTGAGGAGAACGTTTTTGGAAAAAAGAGTGAGATAGATTTAAAACTGAGGTGTTCTGAGACAAAGGAAGAAGCGAATTAGAGATTCATTCATTATAACTTCCTAGAACAGAAAGTCTTGTCTTTATATGAGGAAATCCATGTATACAGTAAGGAAATAGTGGGGGAAGGACCAAGAGGGGCTGAAGAACCCTGCTTAGTATTACTCCTACATCTTTACTGCAACAAATGGTGTTAACTGGGTGAAGAATACTTTATTTATATATGAACACCACTTTATTTATATATTAACACCCTTTATTGCTTTTATCTAGTCCTCTCTAAAATTATACTGTATTGGAACTGATGTATTCTTCATCAGGCCTCTGGAAAAAATTAACACAACACATCCTTTTATATTTAATTTGCATTGTTAATATATTCTTCATCACTTTCCTTAAGGAGGTGAAAATTTGTCAAGCCTTGATTTGTAGAATTTGCCGACATGAGCTGAGGTCCAGCAGATCCCTGAATTATATTAACTGAGCTGGGGGTTGTGTGAGATATGAAATGATCAGAAACATTCTGACCAATTCTTATTCCTTCCTCCTTTAGCCCATAAAATGTCCAAAAGAAACACTAAGTATTTTTGGAAGGAGTATATTAGAAGCTGGGGAAATTAGGAAAGGTTTCTTGTAGAAGCTGAAGGAAACTGGAGATTCCAGGGGATGGCGGTGAGGGTGAAGAAGGAATGTATTCAAGCCATGGGTGACAGATAGTGTAAAGTTACAAAACTTTCTGCATTCAGAACATTGAGTAGATCAGAATTCCACTTAAATGCAGAGAATACAAAAAGGGAAGTAATGTTCAAAAAGATGGAAAGCTAGGAAGAAACCAGCTTGGGAGGAGATATAAATGCCAAACAGAAGAATTCATATTTTATTCAAGAGATAATAGGAACACAGATTTACTGAGTGGGGTCATGACATAGTCAGACTTCCTCTGGCTAACTTCTCCTTTTAAGCTGAGAAACTGCAAGACAAGCAGATATTTCATGACTGAAATCTACCAGGATCAGGAGTTTACAGACTATTATTATCAGTAGCTAAATGGATAGAGTGTTGGAGTGGGAATCAGGAAGAACTAGATTCAAATTATGCTTTTGAAGCTTATTAACTATATGACTCTGGGCAAGGTGTTTTATTTCCCTGAATGTCAGTTTCTTCATGAATAAAATAGGGATAATTAAGCCTATACCACTGTTATCAAATTGAAATAACCTATGAATAACACTTTACAAGCATTAAAGTGCTGCACATAGAACGGGAAGTCTCATTCAAAATAACTACAAAATGCACAAATTATCTAGATGGCTATCTATAAAAGTACATTTAATACCTGAATAGACATAATTGCAAAATGTTCCTTAAAGAAATAAATAGCATTAAAAAAAAAACCCAAAACTGTAGGGATACTCATTGCTTATGGGTGAATGCTGGCAATATAATAAAACTGGCAATACTATCAAAATTAAATTACCAATTTAGTATTACACCAGACTATCAAGGTAATACTTTCAGAACTAGACAAAGTAATAATGACATATATTTGGAGGAACAAAATTTCAAGAATGTCAGGGGAAGCAAAGAGGGGGAGGGAATAGTACTACTGATGGGATACAGCTTCTAGGGGAAATATATCAATAATGCTAAAGTCCTCAGACCTTAGAGTGCTATTGTTCTAACACTCTATCAATGATTCTAAAGTCTTCTGGCCTTAGGATAGTTCTACAAACATGTCAGGTACCGTGTTTCCCCGATAATAAGACCTATCCCCGAAAATAAGCCCTCCCCTTACTGTGTAAGATTCCTCTAAAATAAGCCCTCCCCCAAAAAGAAGCCCTATTGAGATTGCTACTGTAGTGAAGGTGATCCCCTGCGCTACACACTACATTTACAGTACCCTCTGTATGCACTGTCTGTTCTCTCCCTCCCCCCCCCCCCCGGGGTGAAACGCACGCCGCGCTCTGAGCTGCATCCAATCAGAGCTGCAGCAGTGAGCGCATCATCCTGTTCTTCCCCAGTGATTTGCTTGCTGGTGCCATTGAGATCAGTGCTGCAGAGGAAAGCTGAGGCAGGACAATATAAAAACCTGGTATGTGAGTGAGGGAGTGAGGGGGCATGATGGAGGATAAAAGGGGCATGATGGAGGATAAAAGAAGAACTCAGGGGGCATCATGGAGGATAGAAGGAGCACTCAGGGAGCACTGCTGTCAATGTTCATTAAAATAAGCCCTCCCCTGAAAATAAGCCCTCTGGTGTTTTTCTGTCCAAAAAAAATAATAAGACAGTGTCTTATTATCGGGAAAACACGGTACATAATCAGTGATAAGCAAATTCCTGAGACAATAGTGAATAAACCACTCCTAAATTCTACCTCTAGGCCATAAAATTAGCCTATCAGTGACAAGAACTGGATAAATTTGTCTCTTTGCTCCTGGTTCTTTGCTAAATTCTTTTGGAATTTAGCCTGCTTCAATTGACAGTACAATTACAATAACCTTTGCCTCTTGACTTGTAGATGGGTTCAAGCCTGCAAATTCTTCTGAGACACCTCAAGACACCATTGCAACCCCAACCTTTTAGGGTCTCCTTTTGAACCTCAATATTTGGTGGCCCTGTAAGGGGAGAATTTTGCCTCCCCTGGCTTCATTCCCTCTTTGACAAGGTAAGCCCCTCATTATTTTCCTTCCCTCAATCCTATAGCTGGGACATCTCAAACAACTGGAAGAAGCCTTGTGTGGGTTGTCTTGAACTCCATGCTGAGCAGATTTCCCTTGTATGGGATGCCCAGACTTGGAAATTCTTGCAATTGTTAGCAAAGTTTCTAAGGAATCTTTGCTACCATTCCACCTTCTCTGGGATGCCAAAGGAGACAAGATGCTATAGGATAGTTTTTGGTAAAAAAGGGACAATGCTCTTTCATGTCATTTTTGTCTGTGTCTGTATCTCTATGCAGAATATCTATCATGTTTCTTCTATGATTATTCTAGATTTTGTTGTTTGGAAAGATTTAAAATGCAGCCAGCAAGAAAAAACTTCTAGGCTGTAGTTAGAATGCTGGGAAAGATTTCTTAACATCCTTGACTCACACCTTAAAAATGGAAAAAGCCTAATTTTTTCCCGAGGACCTCAGTTCTGGACTAAGAATTATAATTAAATTTATAATTATAGAACTGCTAAAATCACATCTTAGCAGATTCTCAGGGTTTTGAGAGCAATGATTAAGATGTTTGGCAATTAGTCATTTTAAGATTGCAAGAAAAATTCCTGAAATATTGGAGATAATTCCAGAAATTTATCCCATTCTGAAAGAAAAGAAAAAAACAACTAGGTAAATAGCAACTTTTTGCTAACTCTTCCTTGATTCTTATCTTGTCCCCTTCTGCTTCTTTGGGAAAGCACCCCAGAAGGTATTAAGGGACCCTCTCCTCTATCTTGATCACTTAACATGCTCTACTCCCCAGTGTCCTGAGTGTATCTCAGCTGTGGGGATTGCTAACAAGATCAATATAGCCTAAATCCCGCTGTTTTCTAACTCATCTCAGGTCAGATTAAGAAAAGAGAATGTTAAAGAACTGTAGGGAAATTCAAATTCTGCATCACTTATAGAAGCAGAAGCAGTAACAGCCATGGGGACCTCACACAATTTTGCCCAAATACCTCCCCAAGCCAGCTTGGGGAAATGGAGATGGAGTGGGGGTCAGGCTCACTGCTTGTTATGGCCATAACTTGAAACAAGGTGCTAAGTCACTGGAAATGATAGAGACAATGCTTATGTACTTAGTTCACACCTTTAGAGTTCATACTTTTAAGAGAGTTTATATAAGGAGGAGCCCACTAAAGGACAAGCCCACTAGAGACTCTGGGAGATTCACAAGTCAGGATTCAGTTGGGAGATTCACAAGTCCAGGAGATTCACAAGTCAGAAGGACAAGCCCACTAGAAGAAGAGCCCACTGGAAGAGGAGCCCACTAGAGGAGGCAAAACAGATTCATTCCAATTTCCACCTTTGTGCTGGCTGGAGATTTTGGATTCAGAGAGAGCTAGAGGCTGAAGCTGGAAGAAACAAAGGTCTACCGGCAAGAGCTCTCAGGACCAAGGAGGGAGATAGACCTCTAAGAAAGCTAACCGGGCTATTTTGAAGGAGAAAATAAAGGATTGGACTTTATCTCCCTGGCTGCATTTGAGGTGATTATTACTTTGAACTGAAAGTAAGGCTGCCTCCAGAAGCTCCCCAAGAAAGCTGCTACTGGAGGACTTTATACTTTAGAGAAGAGAACATTACACCTGTTCAGCATTCTCTGAGCCCTGGCACCTGAAACTCCTTCAAAGAGAGATCCCGGCACCAGTCACCCCAGCCTTCAGTAGGTTCTGTCCAGCAACTGCCAGAAAGAATCTGGAACCCCTGGTACCATCCAGCATGGCAGTGTGAAGTGAGAAAGCCAGTCAGCCTCTGCCTTTCTCTGTTTTATTTGTGGATACATATTAGCTAGGTACTTAATGGCAAATTGTTTTATCTCTGCCCAGTTTTCTGATTTGTAAAGAGAAATAGTAATGGTTGCTATGAAGATTACATGACTACAAAAGCACTTGGGATAAAACAAATTCTATATGATGGCTAATTGCTATATTGTATAAATTAAGACCTCCTCAGGACTTGAAGGATAGTGCATTAAAAAAAAGAGAATCTTTTTCTCTTTCTTCCCCCTTTCTTCCTTCTCCGACTGCAACTGCGATGCATGGGCGAAGGGGTCTATGACTGCATCTCTGTGCAGAATGTTTCTCATGTTTGTTCTTTGAGCTAGAATTGAAGAGGGAGAGAAAAAAATTCAGTTCAGTGAAATTTGCTATTTGAGATATGATAGTAAAAGCAGTTTTAAAGGAGGTCTAACCAAAACCCATTAAAGGGATATGTAAATTGTAATCTATTTGTACTAACTGTTAACAGAAGAGTTAAGAATTTGGGAACTTTTGGAAAACAGAAAAGCAGTTCTCTGCTACTTGAAAAAACAGCTGACTACAAAGAGCCTGCATTTGAGTTATCAAGAGGCATACTTGTAAGGGCCCTGTCAGTAAAAATTGTCACCTTAATCGTTCCTGACTCACAAAAGAGAAATAGTTTTGGTGATTTCGAAAATAACCAAATGACAATTCAGTTTGTCTGGAACATTTAATTAGAATTTAGGGAATCTCATGAACTAAAGTTAAGTCAATTTTGAAATCTGTTCTATCTCAATTTTAAGAATTGTCTTCTTTTTTCCCTAAAACAAAAGGGAAACTTATTTAAGGAAATAGAAATCCTCCCCCTAGTACTTCCAAAGTTGCAACAGCTTGGGGACTGAATAACCTGAACTACTAAAGGTAGAAAATTTATTTAGGCTTGCTAATCACATTTTATAATATTTTACACATGTAATTTAGGGAATTGGGTATTTTCACCTTTGCTAGAAAATTAAGAGGAAACTACAGCTAAGACTTTGCTATTATGGAAAATTCTAAAATTATTAACTAAATCATTTGGAGTTATTGTCATTGTGTTAACCCTAAAGCTGGTAATTACCGTGTGTGTGGAACAAGATGGAAGAGGTGAAAGACTCATCAATTCACCTTCAGGTATGAAAATATGCAGCACCTTTTTGTCCCTCCACAGACTGGGGAAAGGTATCAAACAGCCCAGCCCATGAAAACACTACGATTGGCTGGGATGGGCAACAATCAGCTCAGCTCCTTCCTTGGGATCTCTGTCAACTCCCCTTACTTTGTAAGCTTGCCAGTTTTCTTGAAACCATCAAGGTAAACAAGGTCATCAGTCCTGAGAAATGAGTCTGTTAAGGATGTATAGTTCCTAAACAAGGAATGTGTTTACTAAGAATCTATAATCTTGTTTAATGATTGACCCTTTGCACCAGGATAAGTTTAAACATATTAAAAATGTTAAACAAAATCTCCTATTTGTGTAAGTCCTGATAAACTTTCAAAAATAATACATCTATCCTAACCTGTGATTAGTAGAACTTGCTATTAGATATAAAATTTCTTGGGACTGTAACTGATAATCTTTTGAGTTTTGAATTTGGGTATGATTGCCTTGATGGATCATTAAGTCAGTAATTCATCATTTGAGAGAAATGCCATAAATTACTCAGAGGGATGCTTCCTGAACTGTCATAAGTGGATGTCTTATCTGGGCAAGAGCTGGGAGGATAACCTTAGCCTCTGCTCAAGGTCGGATCTTTCTGACTCAGTTTCCCAGTTCTCTTTCTTGGTTTCCCATCTAATTATTCATGAGACTGACTGAGGTAGAATTGTTACTGCATGATTGGTTGTTGAATAGAGCTAAGGATACTTTTCCTGTCATGTACGTGCTGTCAGGCTGAAACCTGAAGGACCTGTTTGATGCTATTATAATCAAGTCCCTGATTTTCCCTCTTATAGCAAATTTCTACAATCAGAGCAAGTGGTCAGTAGAAGCCATGAGCCCAATACAAGCATGTAGATAATATCTTGATCTTCAGCCCAACCCTGGAGGTTTCTCTGCCTGCAGCCATTAAAAAATAAATAAACAAACAAAAAACTAACTTTAATTTTCTGTCTCCTGGGGCAATAGTTTCTTTGTCTAAAGGCCAATCTGTTAAGTATTTGGACTATGATTTTTTTTTTAATTATAGCTTTTTATTTACAAGATATATACATGGGTAATTTTTCAGCATGGACAATTACCAAACCTTTTGTTCCAAATTTTCCTCTCCTTCCCCCCACCCCCTCCCCTAGATGGCAGGTAGTCTAATACACGTTAAATATGTTAAATTATATGTTAAATCCAATACATGTATACATATTTATACAGTTATCTTGCTGCACAAGAAAAATCAGATCAAAAAGGAAAAAAAATTTGAGAAAGAAAACAAGATTTTTTGTGTGTATGTGTGAAAATGCTATGTTGTGGTCCACTTTCAGTTCCCATAGGTCTCTCTCTGGGTTTGGACTATAAATTAATTCCCACTTCCCCTTTACTCAGCTCAGAGAGGAAACAGACAATCTTGTCACTCTCTGAACCTGCCTCTGAGAAACAGGTGCACAATTTCCTGGTCATGGCTGGATTTTTGTAAGCTTCTCAAAGAAACGTGGGGTGACTCTCCTGCCTCAGAGCTGGCTGCCATAGCCTTTCTATGCTCTCCCTAAGCCAACCACTGGAGGTTCTAACCCCCACCAGGATCAGAGCTCACCACAGCTTTAGAACTGGAGAAAAGAATGCGTGAACCTCTACACGGACTCCAATGAGGCCTCTCATGTTTTGCATGCTCATGGGGCTATATGGGAAGAAAGGGGACTTTTGACAGCAAAAATAAATAAGGAAATGAATGAATTCCCCCATTAAGTATGCAGGGGAAATTACTGCAATTACTGCAAGCTGCCCACGACCTAGTGAGGTTTCTGCATGTTTTCTAAGGGACACCAGAAGGAGGATTCCCTCCAAACCAAGGGGAATGTCTTGTAGGTTCAGCCGCCTGTTTGCCCTTGACCATGGCACCTTTAATTCCCCAACTCCCGACTCCTACACTCCCTCACAGCTCTCAAGAACAAGCCCCTGATAAAGGGAGGAGGTATCTTCTTTCTCCTTCTGGGAGGTTTCAAACACCTCAGGCCAATCCCAAGGCCAGCCAAGGGAACTTCTCTCTGGTCTACATCCCCCTACATGGGGGAAAAAAATGCTTTCACTGGTCACAAGTTGGGAGAAACAGGCCTGTCAGGCCTGCCCAGTCTGTGCCCAGGTAAATCCTGAAAGGGCTGTTAACCCCCCACCCCCCTCCTGAAGGCCATCTGGAGGAGGGGTACATGCCCAAGGAGGACTGGCAGGAGGACTTTACACATGTGCTCCCTTACACATATGGGGCTTCAAACTGCTTTTGGTTTTTGTTGACACTTAACTGATCGGCTAAAAGCCTTCCCTTGTAAAACCGAAAGGCTTGGAGGTTTTTGCTGAAGGAGATCAAACCCATTTAAGATTAATTATTATCTCCACTCCGCATGTCATCCTCTCTACTCATGCTTAATGCTTTTTAAACATCATGGTCCTCACCCCCTGGGCCACCTGGGTGCTCCTTTCACTGTATATAATGCCCATTACTCTGTTCCTCTGAGGAGATAAAAGTAGGGAGTTGGGGTAAACATCCTGTAGTATTTATCCCAGGAGGTGAGACATTTACAACAGCTTCTTCTGCCCCTCCAAGCTTCTACCCCTCTAGGTGGGGTTCTGGTTACTCTCCCTAGTAACCCCCATACTAACTCCACTTTTAATTTTTTTTTTTTTGGCTTATATTTGGCATTTCTAACCTATTTGTGAGAATTGTTTCTTCCATACTCCAAGCCATGAAATTCCAACCACCTGATCAACCTGAATATCACCTGACACCTGATTCTGAGTCTCCCCACCACCTGATGCTGCTGCCGCCATCTTATCTCCCCTCCTGAATCTGGGCCCCACTAGGCAGGGCTAGCTCTCGGCCCCTTATCAGCCTGAAGCAGTTCCAGAATATGTGACCTTCGTCCCTTTACCCCAAATTAATTTGGGATTCAGACTGCTGCGAGGGGAATGATAAGGTACAGCTTCTAGGGGAAATACAGCAATAAACCTTAGAAAGCAATTGTTTTAACAATCTGTCAATAACTCTCAAGTCTTCTGGCCTTAGGATCATCCTACAAACATTGCTGACTGTCAGATACATAATCTGCTGGTCAGTGATAACCAAATTCAGGAGACCACTCCTCAATTCCACCATCTGGCCATAAAACTAGCATATCAGGGACATGAAGAACTAGATAAATTTGTCTTTGCTAAATTCTTTTGGAATTTAGTCTGCTTTAAATGGCATTGCAATTACAAAAAACTTTGCCCCTTGAATTGGAGATGGGTTCAAGCCTGCAAATTCTTTCGAAATATCTTGAGACACTGGTCTGTGACCCCAACTTTTTGGGGTCCCCTTCTGAACCTCAACATTATTGCTTTGCTATATTATCAAAATTATTTGGTACTAGTTTTAAAAATAGAGTAGATCAATGGAGTACATTAGAAAAATAAGAAATAATTAAATTTAATAACCCAGTGTTCAATAAATTCTAGAACATAAATTACCTATGAATGAATTGCCTACTTGACAAGAATTGATGAAAAAATTTGAAAGCAGTCTGAAACAAATTAGGTTTGTTGACACATTATATTCCACAAACCACAATAAAATAAAAAAACATATGTGATCTGAATATTAATAAATTAGAAGGGTATAAGATCAGGTAGCTTTCATAGATATGCTTAGGGGATAAAAATTTAAACAAAAAATAGAGGAATACACAAATAATAAAACAGATAACATTGATTATTTGAAATTGCAATATTTTTGCATAACAAAATTGACATAACTTGGATAAGGGAAGTGGTCAAGAGGGTAAAAAAAAAATTTTCGTGTCAAATGTCTCTCATAAAGGTCTGCTATCCAAGATACATAAGCAACAAACAAAAATTGATAGGATCAAAAGTCATTCCTAAATAGAAATGTGGGTGAAGAGTGTTCAAAGAAGAACTGAAAACTATCAACAATATGAAAAAAATCACAAATTAAAAATTCTTATTATCCCTGGTGGCAAATCTCACCAAAGAAAGAAATAAACAAACAAATACCTGATTTGCTGTTGAGCTGTCTGTGTTGTTGTATTGTATTCTCTCATATGTGTCTGGGTTAAATGACTTGCCCAGCTTCACATAGCTATTAAGTGTCTGAAGTTACATTTGAACTCAAAAAGATGAGATTTCTGGGTTCCAAGACCAGTGCTCTGTCCATTTTACCACCATACACCAAAAAAGTCCAAAGTGCAAGAAAAACCACCGAGGCAGAACTCTAAGCCAATAACTTATTAAAATGGTTCCCTTTAATTAATAGGTTCCCTTTCTTCAGGATCTTATTTTTATAATAATTGCTATCTGAACAATGTAAGTGGAACAGGCCAAAATTACAGTTGGTTTGGTGGATAAACCTTGCTCTTAACCCTCTCCAGAGGAATCTACAAAATACAGAATCCCATTGGTTGACAGACGAGGAGATAATGAAGGATGAAGGGGCAATAGAATGACTCGTGTTCTCTACTCAGAATCTGGTGGTCCTTTAGTTGGTTTTCTGTGATTAGGCTAGCAAATTTTTTAGTAGGTGACTTTTTGATTATGCTATATATAGTTTGAAGCCTTTCATAAAATGTTTGAACTTTTTTATAAGAGTCTGAAGTACTTTTGTAAGAAAGAATAAATACTATTTGATCACTCTTGATTAGTTGATTAGCTAAATATATATATAAATATATAATATATTAATTGATTATATATATTGATAACAGGTATAATAAGTTAACTTATTGACTAAGACTAAATGTATGTTGACTAATTTGATTGATGGACTAGTCAGTATATATTGATTATAGGTATAATATATTGATAATTACTTTCAATCATCACCACTATAAAATCACTAGTTGACTCATACTGACTGGGATAAAATAGAAGTCCAATTATCTATTTCACTACTCAGCTGCCTCAAAGAACTGATTGGGAATGCAAATAAATAGCAGTGAATGTCCATGTGTAAGGGGAAGAAAGACAGAAACAAGCATTTATTAAGTATCTAATCTATGCCCAGTGGTATGCTAAATGCTTTACAAATTTGATCATCACAATAACTTTGTGGTGAGGTACTTAGTAAGGTAGATGATATTATTATCACCATTTTACAGATGAGGAAACTAAGGCAGACAGAGGTTAAATGACTTATCCAGGGTCATACAGTTTTGGTGTCTAAGGCTGGATTTAACCAGGTCTTCTTGATTCCAGCTCCAAAGACCTATTCATTCAGCAAGAGAAGGAAGAAATAACCTCTTTTAAAATGTGATCTCTGTATCAGAAAAATGTTGATCTTGAAATTCGATATTTTTAATATTGCTGATTATGAATTGACCTGACCTTATCCCAGAGCTGTGAATTGCCTGAAGGCAATCAAAACCAGTTAGAAAGTTAAAATTCTTAAAGCAACTTAAAAAAAAAGAAAGGAGCTCCCATTCAGACAAGAAGTTCTCTCCCCAAGTCTTTTCTATGAACTTTCTGTAAATATGATAAACAACTTGTATAACAGCTTTTGAGAATTCCTACGAGACTACCTCTCTGTAGAAATGTATTTAAACCTGCCACTTTCTGACCCTTTGAAGTTCCAGTACTTTGGTGCTGCATGGTGGCCCAGAATTGCAATTCCCTTGCCTCCTTATAAGAGGTAGTATTTTGGTAGTATTTTTTACTTCCAGTTGACAGATGCATACAGACAATTTAAAAATTATAAATATCCCAGAAAAGTAGAAAAAGTAAAAAAATACAAGATTTACGAATCAATAACAGAGAAGCTATTTAGAAGAAGGAATCCCCAAAAGTCACCATAGAACCTTTAATTCCATGAAGAAAATAGAGACTAAAGAAGAAATAGATAAGTATAAAGGCTATGATTTAAAAATAAAAATCTAGAATACAAAGTAAGGGAACAGAAATGATAAAGAGGACATAAAAAATAAATCCTTTTTTTGAAAAAGAAAGAAAAAAACTAAATAAAACAAGTTGATGGGAAGAGAGGAACAAAGATTTACTTAGCTGACAGAAAAAAGAAAGAAAGGATAGTGATGAGAATCCTAAACCAGCTTACTCTCAGGAATTACTAAAACAAATCCATCCTGTTTCTATTATAATCATACAGGTCAGTTCTCCAAGAATGTCGTATGCATAGAATGATATGAATACAGTCCATAGTTAATCCATCCATCCTTTCTTCAACTTCTGAGACTGTGTAGTTAGTATATGTGAGACAAATTTAATAGGTACTCAGTTTTCCCAGACTAATTTTGAGACAGTCTCTACATCTCAAAACACATCTTTTTCACTTTTTCTCACCTTTACTTCCCCCTTTTCTCTCAGAGATTTCAAAAGTCATGTCACTCAAAAGTAAATTGCTCAATCAGTAAAATTGCTTTGCCTAACAGTATTTGTTTGAGCCAGTGAGCTATTTCATATAAATAATGGCAAATCTCTATGCTCTGTGATGGATGTCTTGTCAAGGTTATTCCATGATGCTAACCACTGTATTCTCCCAAATCTATTTTATATGACCACTTTTGGTGCCTTTATTTTCACATTAATAGGATAACGACATAAAAGGAAGAAAGAAAAAGGAAGTAATAAATTAAGCAAAATTTCAAAAGTAGGAAAAGGGCCCTCCCCTTTAGGAGGAACTTGATGGTAAAGGAAATATGATAGCTCTAAAACAGATTAAGTAAAAATAGCTGAAAAAACAAAGTATTATTGCTGTGAAACAGTCACTTTTGAGCTCATTCTGTCTTCAGAACTTTAATATTGCACACTTAGGTAGACCAAACTCCTGAAACTGTCTTGTTAGCATATCTCAAAGCATTTCCAATTACCCCTGTTTCATCCTTCCATTGCTCTTAGACATAACAAGCCTTTGAGTTTGTTCTAGGATCCACTCCAATTCCTCCCTAATTTTCTAGATCCCATCCTTATCCTCTCATCTATAAAAAGCCCACTTCACTCACAGCCTATTGCTTAAATCATTTTGATTTTGTCTTTTCACAGCAATAAATGGCCTTTGTGACTATGATGAAACACCTGCTGTGAATTTTTCACATTTCAGATCACTCTCTCAAGGTCTGTTACTTTTTTATTTTCTTTACAGGGGAAGAGGAACAACATATCCTCATTCAGAAAATACCCAATATTAGAGACAAATGGAGGAAAATACATACTTAACTCATAATGATGAGATTAGATTCAGGGAACCAAAATGATGAAATTAGGGTTCCTGCTGGTCAGGGAATTAAATGATGAGGTTAGTGGCAAGTTTGGGGTTGAGAGAACCAAATGAAGATGTTTGGCTCTCCTAAATCCTCTTAGGGTCTGGTGCAAGGTAGGGAGTTGTGGGAATCCCCTTCTGGTAGTGCAGAGCGCCTTCATAAAGGAATTTATGAACCTGAAAAGCTAGACTAATAAAAGGAAGTTTATTATTGGCATTTAGAAGTCAGCCTTTGCTAAGCATGAATAGAAAGACTGAATCCCTTAATGACAAGGTCCTGGCAGAGAAGTAAAGTTTCTAGTAGAGAGATCTCGACAGATAGGTATAAAGTCTAGTTAAGGAAATAGGTGAGAAAGATAAAGAGAAAATAGCGCTGAAAGAGAATATCATTCCAGAGGGCAGAGTTTTGCTGCTATGCCAGGAAGAGAGAGGTTCCTTGCCATGGCATATTAGGTTTTCTGCAAGGAATAAGTTTAAAATTGACTCTTTTAATAACAGAAGCCTTAGCTACAAGCTGGGGTTTTTGCTCTTGATGGAACTGGGTTTCAAGTTGAGCTGGAATTGAATAGAATTGAATGAGTCTTCTATTCAATAGAGGTGGAATTCTCCAGCTCTAGACTCAAATAGCCCCACCTAGATAAACCACTTTATCTGATTCCCTGGGGTGGTCTCTCAGAGAGGCAGGGTTCAAAGAGAATCTCTCTTTCAAGGAGCTTCAAGTGTTTTACCTCATGCCTCATTCCCAAAGTCAGAGAGAGAGAGAAAGAGAAAGTTTCAGGGCTCCCTTTGTCAATAACTTTAAATGTGAATAAATTGAGCAATAAGACAAAATAGATTATAACAACAGTTGGATAAGAAAACAAAACTTCACAATTTGTTACTTAAAAGAAACATATCTAAAAAGCAAAGATGTCCACAGAATAAAAATGAGAGACTGGAACAAATTTTGCTGTGCATGAAATGAATAAAAAAAAAAAAAAGAAAGCAGGAATTATTATATTATTAAATAAAGCAAAAGAAAACATTCACTACATAAAAGAGATAAACAAGAAAACTAGATTGTGCTGAAAAGAACCAAAGACAAGTCAAACCACAAAAACAATCAGAGATTCTCAGAGTAAGAAAAAGCAAAAAAAGGTTTATTAGGATCTCACAAGAAAGGACATCTTCCATCTGATTGTCAGTAAAAACAGTACAAAATAAAAACTGCAAAACACAAGTTGGGGCTTACAGTCTAATCTTGGAAATCTATCTCAGAAATAAATGAATAAATTACATTTAAAAAAGGTACTTAAATGCTAATTAAAAGGTGGTGAAAAACTGAAGGGAATGAACACCTGCAATTAAAAAAAAAATAGCTATAGTTCTACTTGTTATTATAAAGTTTCAAGTCACAATTAAAGTATAATTTAAGGCTGTATTTCCAGGAGAGTGTTTTCCTTTGGTTTATTCCACACATATATGTTCCAAATACTTGAGCATCTAAATACGTAAAGAAAAAATTAACTGAATTACAAGAAGTACATAAGATAAACAGTCATACAATGGTGGCAAGAGATTCTAAGATCTCTCAGTGTTGGACAAATCCATCAGAAAGACAAACAAAAGGAAAAATATAGAATTGAACAAATTATAGGAAAAACCAGTTCTAAAACTCTAAATGGAACTACTAAATAATCACACATCAAAAGAAGATGGACTAGCCTACCAAATCTCAGACTGTATTATAAAGCACTAAATATCAAAAATATCTGATACTATCTAAGAAAGAGGGTGGTGGATCAGTGGAATAGATTAAGTATACAATATTCAGAAGTAAATGATCATAGTAATCTAATGTCTGATAAACATAAATGTCCCAGTTTTTAGAATAAAAACTATTTAACAAAATTTGTTAGGAAAACTAGAAAACAGTATGGCAGAAATTAGTTACAGACCAATATTTTACACCTTATACCAAAATAAGATAAAAATAAGTACATGATTTAAAGATAAAGAGTGATACTATAAACAGATTAGGAGAGGAAGGGATAGTTTACCTATCAGATCTTTGGAGAAGGAGGAGTTTATGACCAAACAGGAAACAGAAAATATTATGAAATTGAAAATGAATAACTTTACATTAAATTAAAAAGGTTTTGCACAAACAAAACCAATGCAGCCAAGATTAGAAGGGAAGCAGAAAACTGGGAAACAATTTTTACAGTCAGTATTCTTTTTTTTTTTCTTTTTTTCTTTTTAATATTTTCTTTTTTTTTATTTAATAATAACTTTATATTAACAGAATCCATGCCAGGGTAATTTTTTTACAACATTATCCCTTGCACTCATTTCTGTTCCAATTTTTCCCCTCCTTTCCTCCACTCCCTCCCCTGGATGGCAAGCAGTCCTATATATGTTAGATATGTTACAGTATATCCTAGATATAATATATGTTTGTAGAACCGAACAGTTCCCTTGTTGCACAGGGAGAATTGGATTCAGAAGGTAAAAATAACCCGGGAAGAAAAACAAAAATGCAGATAGTTCACATTCGTTTCCCAGTGTTCTTTTTTTGGGTGTAGCTGCTTCTGTCCATCATTTATCAATTGAAACTCAGTTAGGTCTCTTTGTCAAAGAAATCCACTTCCATCAGAATACATCCTCATACAATATCATTGTTTAAGTGTATAATGATCTCCTGATTCTGCTCATTTCACTTAGCATCAGTTCATGTAAGTCTCACCAGTCCTCTCTGTATTCATCCTGCTGGTCATTTCTTACAGAACAATAATATTCCATAATGCTCATATACCACAATTTACTCAACTATTCTCCAATTGATGGGTATCCATTCATTTTCCAGTTTCTAGCCACTACAAACAGGGCTGCTACAAACATTTTGGCACATACAGGTCCCTTTCCCTTCTTTAGTATTTCTTTGGGATATAAGCCCAGTAGAAACACTGCTGAATCAAAGGGTATGCACAATTTGATAACTTTTTGGGCATAATTCCAGATTGCTCTCCAGAATGGTTGGATTCGTTCACAACTCCACCAACAATGCATCAGTGTCCCAGTTTTCCCGCATCCCCTCCAACATTCATCATTATTTTTTCCTGTCATCTTAGCCAATCTGACAGGTGTGTAGTGGTATCTCAGAGTTGTCTTAATTTGCATTTCTCTGATCAATAATGATTTGGAACACTCTTTCATGTGAGTGGTAATAGTTTCAATTTCATCCTCTGAAAATTGTCTGTTCATATCCTTTGACCATTTATCAATTGGAGAATGGCTTGATTTCTTATAAATTTGAGTCAGTTCTCTATATATTTTGGAAATGAGGCCTTTATCAGAACCTTTAACTGTGAAGATGTTTTCCCAGTTTGTTGCTTCCCTTCTAATCTTGTTTGCATTAGTTTTGTTTGTACAAAGGCTTTTTCATTTGATATAATCAAAATTTTCTATTTTGTGATCAGTAATGGTCTCTAGTTCATCTTTGGTCACAAATTTCTTTCTCCTCCACAAGTCTGAGAGATAAACTATCCTATGTTCCTCTAATTTATTTATAATCTCGTTCTTTATGCCTAGGTCATGGACCCATTTTGATCTTATCTTGGTATATGGTGTTAAGTGTGGGTCCATGCCTAGTTTCTGCCATACTAATTTCCAGTTATCCCAGCAGTTTTTATCAAATAATGAATTCTTATCCCAAAAGTTAGGATCTTTGGGTTTGTCAAACACTAGATTGCTATAGTTGACTATTCTGTCTTGTGAACCTAACCTTTCCCACTGATCAACTAATCTATTTCTTAGCCAATACCAAATGGTTTTTGTAACTGCTGCTTTATAGTTTTAGATCAGGTACAGCTAGGCCACCTTCATTTGATTTTTTTTTCATTAATTCCCTTGAGATTCTCGACTTTTTATTGTTCCATATGAATTTTGTTGTTATTTTTTCTAGATCATTAAAATATTTTCTTGGAAGTCTGATTGGTATAGCACTAAATAAATAGATTAGTTTAGGGAGTATTGTCATCTTTATTATATTCGCTCGGCCTATCCAAGAGCACTTAATATTTTTCCAATTATTTAAGTCTGACTTTATTTGTGTGGAGACTTTTTTATAATTTTGCTCATATAATTCCTGACTTTCCTTTGGTAGATAGATTCCCAAATATTTTATGCTATCAACAGTTGTTCTGAATGGAATTTCTCTTTGTATCTCTTGCTGTTGGGTTTTGTTGGTGATGTATAAAAATGCTGAGGATTTCTGGGGATTTATTTTGTATCCAGCTACTTTGCTAAAATTATGAATTATTTCTAATAGCTTTTTAGTAGAATCTCTGGGGTTCTCTAGGTATACCATCATATCATCTGCAAAGAGTGATAGTTTGGTTTCCTCATTGCCTACTCTAATTCCTTTAATCTCTTTCTCAACTCTTATCGCAGAGGCTAGTGTTTCTAATACGATATTAAATAATAATGGTGATAGTGGGCAACCTTGCTTCACTCCAGATCTTACTGGGAAAGGTTCCAGTTTTTCCCCATTGCATATGATGCTTACTGATGGTTTTAAATATATGCTCCTGACTATTTTAAGGAAAAGTCCATTTATTCCTATGCTCTCAAGTGTTTTTATTAAGAATGGATGTTGGATTTTATCAAATGCTTTTTCTGCATCTATTGAGATGATCATATGGTTTTTGTTTGTTTGATTATTGATATAGTCAATTATGCTAATAGTTTTCCTAATATTGAACCAGCCCTGTATTTCTGGTATAAATCCTACTTGGTCATAGTGTATTATCTACAGTCAGTATTCTTGATAAAGGTCTCATTTCTAAAATATATAGAACATTCAGTCAAATTTATAATAATATAAATCATTCCTAATTGCTAAATGGTCTAAGAATAAGAATAAGCAATATTCAAATGAAGAAATCAAAACTATCTATAGTGACAAAAAATGCTCTAAATATTGATTAGAAAAATGCAAATTAAAACAATTTTGTGGTTATACTAATATAATTTTTTTTCAGAAAAAGGAAAATAACAAAAGTTGGAGGGTATGTGAGAAAACTGGAATGCTAATATACTGTTAGTGAAGGTGTGAACTGATCCAAACATTTTAGAAAGCAATTTGGAACTATGCCCAAAAAACTATAAAATTCTGTGTACTGTTTGATCCAGTAATACTATAACTAGGTCTATATCTCAAATATATTAAAAGAAAGGGAGAGGGAATTGATAAATGGTCAAAGAATATGAACAGACAATTCTCAGACAAAGAAATTGAAACTATTTCTAGCCATGAAAAAGATGCTCCAAGTCATTATTAATCAGAGAAATGCAAATTAAGACAACTCTGAGATACCACTACAAACCTGTCAGATTGGCTAGAATGACAGGGAAAGATAATGCAGAATGTTGGAGGGGATGTGGGAAAACAGGGACACTGATACATTGTTGGTGGAATTGTGAACACATCCAGCCATTCTGGAGAGCAATTTGGAACTATGCTCAAAAGGTTATCAAACTGTGCATACCCTTTGATCCAGCAGTGTTTCTACTGGGCTTATACCCCAAAGAGATATTAAAGAAGGGAAAGAGACCTGTATGTGCCAAAATGTTTGTGGCAGCCCTTTTTGTAGTGGCTAGAAGCTGAAAACTGAGTGGCTGCCCATCAATTTGAGAATGGCTGAATAAATTGTGGTATATGAATATTATGGAATATTATTGCTCTGTAAGAAATGACCAGTGGGATGATTTCAGAAAGGCCTGGAGAGACTTACATGAAATGATGCTGAGTGAAATGAGCAGGACCAGATCATTATATATTTCAGCAATCAAATCTGATGGACCTGGCTCTCTTCAACAATGAGATGAACCAAATCAGTTCCAATAGAACAGTAATGAATTAAACCAGCTACACCCAGGCAAAGAACTCTGGGAGATGACTATGAACCACTTCATAGAATTCTCAATCCCTCTATTTTTGTCCGCCTGCATTTTTGATTTCCTTCACAGGTTAATTATATACTATTTCAAAGGCCAATTCTTTTTATACAGCCAAATAACTGTTTGGCCATGTGTACATATATTGTATTTAACTTACACTTTAACATATTTAACATGTATTGGTCAACCTGGCATCTGGGGAAAGGAGTGGGGGGAAGGAGGGGAAAAGTTGGAACAAAAGGTTTGGCAATTGTCAATACTGAAAAATTACCCATGCATATATCTTGTAAAAAAAAAAACTATAATAAAAAAAAAGGCGGGGAAGGAAAGAAAAAGGTAGAGAACCTATCTATACAAAAATACAGCAGCTTTTTTTTTTAGTGACAAAGAATTGGAAATTGAGGGGATACTCATCAATTGGGAAATAGCTGGAAAAGTTGGGGTATAGGATTGTAATGGAATATTATTGTGCTATAAGAAATGAGGAGTCTGACTTCAGAAAAACCTGGAAAGATTTATACAAACTGATGAAAAGTAAAATGAGTAAAATCAAGAAATCATTGTACACAGTAAAGAAGGAGGCATAGTGGATAGAAAGTTGAGTCTGGAGTCAGCAAGACTCATAGTCATGAGTTTATATCCAGCCTTACACAAAAAAGGCTGTGAGATCCTGGACAAGTCACTTAACCTTGATTGCTTCAGTTTCTTCATCTGTAAGATGAACTAGAGAAGGAAATGACTGAACAATAACAGAAATTCAAGCAATAATATTAAGATATAAAAAATAACAATAAGAAAAAAATCAAATGATTGAAAAAGGGAAGAAAAACTATCTCTATTTGCTGATAACTTGGTGAGTTAGTTAAAAAATCATAAGGAAATCAATGAAGATATTAACTGAGATGATAATAACCTTTTCAGGTTTGCAGGCTATAAAATAATCCCAAAGAAAGTAAAAGCATGTCTTTATAAAAATAAAATCCAGGAGCAAATAATAAAAAAGTGAAATATTATTCACAATAACTGCATAATGCATAAAATATTTGCAGTGTAAGCTACTCTACCAAAGCATACATAATACTTACATATATTCAATTACAAACAAAGAATAACTTAAATAGTAGGAGGAAAAGTTAATGCTCATGGCTGGCTCACATCAATATAATATAAATGACAATACTACCAAATTTAATTTATAGTTTTAAAAGTATTCCATATCAAAGGGATACTTTACAGAAGTCAATAATGACAAAATTCATTTGAAGAAACAAAAGATCTAAAATAATGTATTAAAACTATATCTTGTTCTGGTCTCCACTCCCAGAAATATAATAAGTTCATAAGTAACCAGTATAAAGTGACAATAGCAAAAAAGTAAGATTGTACAGGAAAACTTGGAAGTCATGCACAAACTATCCCAAAGATCAAAGAAGCATAATTTCCAAATTGTATCTGACACAGTATTAACCAAAATTCGCCTCTTGGCTATATGGGCTGAAACCGGGGAAGCCATCTAGGCTTCCTAGTTAGGATGGAGTGACAGGTAAATCCCAGACAAATTCCATAACGCCACATGTCCATAGCAAAGGACCAGCAGATCATCAAAGGGTATTGATAATCTTGATGTGAACATATTAACTTCAAAATTTTATTGACAACTTTGAAATGATTTGTACATGTTGAAGGACTGACACTAAGGTTGTCCAGATAAGAGTTAGACTGTTCCCCCCACAAAAGTCCCTATAAAAATGAGACTTCAGAGATAGATAGATGGCACAGTGAATAGAGCACTCATCAGGCCTCAGACATTTAATACTTACTAGCTGAGTGATCCTGGGCAAGTCACTTAACCCAGACTGCCTTGTCCAAAAGAAAAAAAATGAGACTTTACACTCTTGACATTGTCCCACAATACTTCCATCTCCATGAGATCCATGCTCCTGTGTGCTCCCAATTCCAATCCATGGTTATATGAGTGGTATTTTTTGGGATTAAGCAATTGGGGTTAAGTGACTTGCCCAGGGTCACAGAGTCAGAACGTACTAAGTGTCTGAGAGCAGATTTGAACTCAGGGCCTCCTGACTTCAGGGCTGGTGCTCTATCCACTGTACCATCTAGCTGCCCCATGAGTGGTCCTTTTTGCTTCTCCTTGTCTTTATCCTCTTTCTCATATTGCCTGCCTTCCTTCACCATCCTATCCCCTGTCTCCTTATCTTTCACTGCTTGCCCCTATATTTGGTGTAAATTAAAGTGTGATTGAAACCTGTTTCCCCCAAACCATCCTAATCTTTCCTGGCAAGTACCCAAAGAACCTGGTATGCTTGGTCCAATTTAATAAATTTCACAAATTAATTAATTTAAATATCAAAGGAAATAAAAGAGGTAGGGATGAAGGGGTAATAGCAGATCTTAAACTATATTATAAATCAGTAAGCATCAAAACCATTTTGTATTCCTTAAAAAAACAGCTATAGATCAATGGAATAGAGTAGACAGGGGAAAATCAGAAGCAATGAAACTCAATAACCTAGTATTTAATAAACCAGAAAATGCTTAAGAAAAACTCTAATGAAAACTGCTATGAAAACTGAAAAACAGTCTGGTAGAAATTATATTATGCCCACATTTCATACCATATTCCACAAAGAATTCTAAGTGGATATATAACTTTTATTTTAAAAATCATAAAATAAAAATATTATAAGTAAATTGTATCTTTTACAGCTATCCGTAAGTGATTTATTCTTAACAAAAAGGAGATAGAAGCAATTTCAAAAAATAAAATGGAAGATTTTTACTACATAAAAGTGAAAAGTTTTTGTACAAACAAAATTAATGTATCTGACTTTCTTCAAATAACAGCTAAAAATCCTCTTTCAACAATATGCCTTTCCTAGTCATGCTTAATCTTAATGTCTTCCTCAGAGATTAATTTTTTTCTCTTTCTTTGTATTTCTTTTGCTGAGCATGAATCTGGCACTCAATAAATGCTTTTTACTTGACTTATCTAGGATAAGAAACGAAATGTGTAACTTGCTTTAAAAAACAACAAATATGATAAATACAGAGGAGTAGGGAAAATCTACATGAACTTATGCATAATGAAGTAAGCAGAGCCAAGAAAATAATATATATAAAAAGTACAACAAAGGAAATGGAAAAAAATCACAAAAATAATTTTTAAAGAAATGTTATAAAATTCCAAAGAATAAGCACAGTCCAAAAAAGAGATGAGAAGACACCCCCCATTCAACTTTTACAGAGACTTTTGGGATGTATGTATGGTTGAGTTTTGTTGGTTTTTAAAAAATGTTATATAGAATGGCTCTCTGGGAGAAAGCAGGGGAAGGAATACTGAGAGAAATTTTAGAAATATAAAAAAAGATATCAATTTTAAAAAATGTTAAGTGACCAAAATGACCCCTTGACCCTTATTCAATGGTTTTCAGTCATTTCCTACTCTTACTTACACCACTTGGAATTTTCTTGGCAAAGATAATCAGCATGGTTTGCCCTTTCCTTCTCCAGCTAATTTGTAGATGAGGAAACTGAGACAAATGCTTGCCCAGAGTTACATAGCTATTAAAAATCTGAGACCAGATTTAAAGTCAGGTAGCTGAATCTTGTTTTTAAATCATCTACATTCTCCCAGAGAATAAAGAATGTTTTAAAAGAGAAAGAAAGTAAATGTAAAAGGCTCTGACTCCACAGAGCAAAACAATAAAATAAGCAAAAACTCTTCTTGTTTTCTTCTAATTGCAGATGGCACAGCTCCCAATCTGATGAATCAGTCTTCTGACTTTTTTTTTTCTATTCCTAAAATGTCATGTCCAGCTTTGGCTTCCATCAGATAAAATTCTACTTTTTTTTTTTTTTTAAATTAAAGCTTTTTATTTACAAAACATATGC